>NW_023606925.1:0-40001 GCF_013339745.2 Dermacentor silvarum | reverse complement strand
ACTGCTTTATGATCGGTGTGATATAGACTACTAGACTACCCCATAGTGGGGTAGTCTAGAAAATGAACCGAAGCAGTTACTAGGCTGGAAGGGTTTCGAATGACGTCAACCCTCTTTCAAGCAGCTGCATAAGCTTTGCAACAGCTACAATCTAATCTTACGGACCACGCCGAGCCTGTTTCCGTTGTTTGCCCGCAGCCCTTATCATCCATCATGTTGGCTCATCACTTTGAAGCTTGTTTTTGTGGTGCTTCTTGCGAAAACGAGTGCTTAGTTGCACGCTGAATGCCTGAATTCAAGTAAGCTATACTGCTATACCTGCAATTGTTAGCGGTTCGCCGGGATCGTCTTTTGATTACAACGACGGACACGACAGAACCCTTGGCTGGTAGAGGTACAAAGCTTCGCTTCAAAAGAATACGCAACTAAGCACTATGTCCAAGAACATACGCTTAAAGTTCACCACAGCACGCAGTAATTCGGTAGTTCATAATGTACAGATCTGAAAAGTCATTTCATCCGGCCATCTTGACTGGCTTGACATTGCGGAACGCCACAACAAGAGAAGAAAAAAAAAAGATGTTTCACACTACACAAGAACTTCGCACAATAGAATTCTCGCTGCACACAGAGAACAAAAAATCACAACACACAGTCTCGTAGTCTCGCCGGTAAAGTGCGTATACGTTGCGGACGTTGCCTTATTGATGTTTCTACTTCCTCTTGTTACTCTTCAGATGTTTCATTATCCTTTTCTTGTTCATGAGTACTAGGTGGACCTTTTCCCGTCCCGCGCTTGGACGGCAACTTGAACAAACCGGGTTTCTTTTTCACTGCTTCCGCATGTGGCGTGAAGGAGTGGTTCCTGCTGCATGGAAGTCCAGCCGCCTTGTGCCTCTGCTAAAACCAGGCAAATCACCTCTAGACGTGGCGTCTTATCGTCCCATTGCTCTGGCCAGTTGTCTAGGAAAGGTGATGGAGAGGATGGTGCTGACACGTCTGGAGTGGTACCTAGAGCGGTACGAGATATACCCTGACGCTATGGCAGGCTTCCGACGTGGACGTTCTTCTATAGACAACGTCATAGATCTTGTCTCGTCGGTTCAGCACGAAAAAACCCGAAAGAGACTGTCAGCGGCGATGTTCCTGGACGTCAAAGGCGCTTATGACAACATAACTCATCGAGCCATCCTGGACGCTTTGGGCGATGTCGGCCTAGGTGGCCTTGTTTTTCGATGGATAGACAGCTATTTGAAGGACATGTCATTCTTTGTGCAAACAGAGAACGGTGTGACATCGCAGCACAACACCTACCGTGGCGTACCGCAAGGTGGAGTCTTGAGCCCCACTCTATTTAATCTAGTGCTCATCGACCTGGTTCATTCCCTTCCGCAATCCGTCCATGTGTCGATCTATGCGGACGATATATGCATTTGGTCATCAGGAGTTACGCGTCCCCAGGTGCGCGCCAGACTCCAAAAAGCGGCCACAGTTACACCAGGTTATCTTCGAGTACGAGGTCTGGAGGTGTCATCAGAGAAGTGTTCTATGGTCGCTTTCACGCGCAAAGCAATGAGACCGTATGTTGTCAAAATTAGTGGACAGCCAATCATCTACGAGAAGACGCACCGTTTTCTAGGAGTTCTTGCTTTCGATGATTTCTTGCTTTCGTCTGCAGCCTCTGGCTCAGCTTCAGTGGCAATGACTCCTTCTTCACCACCTTGGTCTTTAGATGCCTGTTCCGTCGTCTCGTCCGCGCCCATTGACATGACACCGCTAGGCTCTTCAGCTTCTTTCTGAGCAGCTTCAACCTTTCTTCTTGCTTCTTCATTTGCCTTGTCACCAGACTCAGGTACTTCGGCTTCCAGCCTTTCTGGTGTTGTTTCGCCTCTGGTCTCCGGCTGGGCTACGTCTTCCTTGACTGCTGTAGCTTCGTGTGCTTTTACGATTCCTTGCTCTGACGCTACCGCTTTGTCTTTGGTTACTTTTGTAACTCTTTCATGCTGCTTCATGCACGATTTTTATTACTCATATCATAAGAAGCCAACAAACAATGACACCAAGGACAACATAGGGGAAATCACTTGTACTTACTAATTCAATTAAAGAAAATGATGAATTAACGGAAATTAAAGTGGATGAAAAACAACTGTCCGCAGGTGGGTAACGAATTCCCACGTCTTCGCATTGCGCGTGCGATGCTCTCACCATTGAGCTACCGCGGAGCCGTTTTCCCATCCACTTTCTGGGGTATTTATGTTTTTTTTTACAACTAGAACTCACCCTGGGAGTGTTAGCCAGCGCCACCACTCACAAACCTAGGGGCGGATGTGGAACATCCTTTTCTGCCGCAGGCGTCACGAGCACGTGTTTTTTTTTTTTGGGGGGGGGGGGCGCTCACGGGAAGACTACTAATGAAGCTGTCCAGGGTGATATGGGCTGCATAGGCGCCGACTACGGGGAGGGGGGGGGGGGCTCCGGGGCTCGAGCCCCCTCCGCAATTATCCCAGGGGAACTGAGCCCCCCCCCCCCCCACCCCCGGAGATCCGCAGCCTACCCCCCCCCCCCAAATTGCCATAACCGGCGTTCTGTTACCCAAATAATTTTAGGACTCTTTTGCTTTGCCTCCACATTTTCACTTTTGTTGTGACTAAAAGCTTACGGCACCATTGTTGGCGCGGACGTGCACGGCTTTTATTTATACTTTCGCTTTATTTCGGCAAATCCTGATAATAGGAGGACAAGCGCATTAGAAGCACCAGCGGCGGCTACCTCATCCGCGTTTTCTCTCATGAACATTTTTTTTCATTTCCGCTGAGAATACCACGCACAAACACAATTTATTTAAATAACTACAAAGGGCAGTTTATTATATTTTTAAAGAGAAGGAGGTAGCCAACTAAATGGACAGCCTATACCTAAAGAATGAATATGTTGATCTATGTTCACCTCATTTCAAATTACTTTGCGTGCTTTTTTGACCCTGAAAAAAACCTGCAGACTTCAGTGAACACTTAGGCAGAGTCTTCCAGTAGCGCACCGAGGATCTCTGCCAGGGGGGGGGGGGGGGTTGACAGTTTGCCATACCATCTAAACAGCACTAATTTCAATTTCTTCACGGGAAATTGTAAAAAATGCGCTTTTTGCGAGTGTGCAGACGATTGCGCGTCTTACTTCTTAGTTGCAGTACTCAAATGCACAAGTAAAGAAAAGGGGTTAAACAAAAGGGGGGGGTTAGGTCGGCCTCCGGGGTGGAGGGGTTACAACCCCCAAATTCCCCCCCCCCCCCCCGTTGGTGCGCCACTGGAGTCTTCTGTTAACGGCGTGTGAAAAGCACGTGAGTGATGTGTGTCTGAATATTGATTCTCTTTCCAGTAGGCAATGCTAACGACTGGCTACAATATAAATGCAAAAAGCTCTTCTACTTATTTACAACATTTAATCATTAGGGATGGAAACATCGCCTCTTGCATGCAGAGGCCATAAACACGGGGCGTTTCAGCAAGCACTTTCAAAAAATATTTAAAGGTTGCCAGTGGCAGATAGCACAATTCTAGTTCATGAACTGGTCTACTCGAAGAGGTGGACATACTTGCACAAAAAATTGAAATGCATAATCGATAATTAAAAAATCATTAATTAGGTTTTTAACATATTAACTTATGGCCCAGGTTGCAATTTACAAATTCTAGCCGTGGAATTCGCAAGGTTGATGCATTAGAAACTAATTCTCAGGATGGCACCAGTTTCGAGATATTAATTCCCGAACATTGCGGAGAAATGCATTGGCGTCCCAGTTACTTTATCGCTTACCCACCGTGGTTGTTTATTGGCTATGGTGTTGGACTGCTAAGCCTGAGGTCGCGGGATCAAATCACGGCCACGGCAGCTGCATTTCGATGGGGCAAAATGCTAGAACACCCGTATACTTAGATTTAGGTGCACGTTAAAGAACCCCAGGTGGTCTAAATTATTCCAGAGTCCTCCACTACGGCGTGCCTCATAATCAGATCGTGGTTTTGGCATGTAAAATCCCATAATTTGTTATTTTCATACTTTTGTGCTTTGATGCATAAAACGACGTTTTGTTGAGAAAGTGACTGGCACGCCAATGTATTTCTTGGCAAAGTTAGAGAATTAATATCTCGACACTGGTGTCAGCCTAAGATTTAGTTCAAAGTGGATCCGCACTCCACGGCTTGAATTTGTAAACTGCAACATGGGCCATAAGATAATTAGCTAAAAACCTAATTGGTTAATTTTGTTCATTAGTCGATTATGCATTTCAATTTTTGTGCAAGTAATGCCCGCCTCTTCAAGTAGACGAGCTCATGGACTAGAATTGTACTATCTGCCACAGGCCAACTTTAAATATTTTTGGAAACTGTTCGCTGAAACACCTTGTATATAGAATTCACTCAGTAACCGAAATAATGCCAAGCCGGATTCACTCAAAATCAGAATAAATAGAAGTCTAGAAGTCATGAGCAGCAGCGCTTATACTCGGACTCAAAGTACTAAAAAAATAAAAGAGTGCAGTTTGGCCGGGAAGGCGAAGCAGTATTAGTGATAGCGAAGTAGAAGACAATTAATTACACGAAGGAATATTCTTACCGTGTAAATCCGTGTAAGGATCGCACCCATGTAAGGGCCGCACCCATAACTTGACAGCCAATATTTAAAAAAAGTCATCCAACCGAGAAGCAATCGCGTTCCGTGCGCTGATTCTGATCGGGCTCAACAGCGAATTGCCGCGCCTAGCGTACTTTCGCGCGTCGCTACTGGATGTCGAGATGCAGCGATCGCGGAGGTTTACTGCGGATTTCATACTCGGAGTTGGAAAAATGAGGTCAAGTGACCCGGTCCCATGAAAGGCTCGTCAAAATCGCGACAGAAAAGTGTGACCCTTACACGAGTATATACTTTAGTTATAGTGGCCATATAAATTGTAGTAAACATTCACCTAAAATTAAAATAGTAAGCATAGTGGATATAGTAAGCACGGACCATGTAAACCTGTAAATACCTCACTGGATGACCTCGAGCACTCGCTTTCACAACGAAAGCATTGTGAAGAACGTCGGCAGCGGGAGGCGAACGGTTCGTACAGCCGCGCGATTCACCGCAACTCTGAAAATTAGATTCATCATCATTATCTGCCTATTTTTATGTCCACTACTGACGGCCTCTGTGAGTGACCTGCGATGACCTCTGTCTCTTAACTCTGCAACACTAAGGGGCGCACAAAGACAGCCCGGCAAGGAAGACAGCGCGCATGAAGTTAGCAGCCACCCCTGGTCGCTCTTTATCATTGCACCCACCAATGATTACCAACAATTAGATATGGCACGTGGGCCCTATAAGCGTCAGCCGCGCACAGTCATTCACAGCTACGGCAGGGCTAGAGGAGAAGACGCGTGCTCTCCTTCAAATTCTTGTTTGATTACGTGACCTACAACTAACACGAATATTGAGCGCGTGGGAAATAATGCCCATCAAGCCGCCATCCTATTCGGCTCACTGTTACGTGCTTGTTCCCGCACCCACAGGGTATGGCTCGCTCATGTATATGGCTTTTGGATTTAATGCGGAACATCACGGCAACGACAACCGCGACAATTTGCCTGAAGTTGCAATTTAATTACTTGCGCCATAAAGCTAGAAATAGAAAATTGTTAGCAGAGGGTATATATATATATATATATATATATATATATATATATATATATATATATATTGTTACGCCGTGGTCACTGCCAGTGAAAAGTGAGGGAAGCGTGGAGGGAGAAAGAAGAAGACGACGTTGCTCCTACGATTGACTCCAGCCAGCATAGCCCAAGGAGCTACATCTTTGTGTCTCAATCAGTAAACGCTCCCTTAACCCTCTCCCGAGGCCGTAACAGATTGGTGGACGGTGCTGGGTAATACGAACCCAACGACGGAAGTTCTACTCCCTGGTCTTCGCCGCAACTGCCGCCTTGCCGGACTTCCGCCTTCGCCGATCGAGATGATGTCCCAACTCCCGACCTCTGATGCATCGGGGGCAACTCCTACGGCTCCTACGGGTCCCTGGCCGTACTACCGAGTGCCGCGAAACTTTGGCGGGACCTCAGGGGAGGACGTTTACGAGTGGCTCAAGAACTATAAGCGGGTGAGCAGAAGCAACGGCTGGGACTCGGCAGCGCAGCTTAGCCATGTTGTATTTGCACTGACAAACACTGCTCTCATGTGGTATGAAAACCACGAGGACATGTTCACCACTTGGGATCGTTTTGTTGAGGAAGTACAGAAGTGCTTCGGCAATTCTAACGCGAAGAAGAAGCGAGCGGAGCAGACATTGGCTCAGAGGGCGCAGCTTCCAGGGGAGACATGTACCACATATATCGAAGAAATTTTGAAGCTGTGCAAGATAGTGAATCCTAGGATGACTGAAGAGGACAAGGTTGGACACGTTCTGAAGGGAATAGCCGAAGACGTATATAATTTCTTGATTGGCAAGGAAAACCTGAACTCCGTGTCTGACGTGATGCAGCACTGTCGCACATTTGAAACGCTGAAGATGCGACGGATAGCTCCGAAATTTGGCAGTCTGTCAAACGTGCCAACAGTGGCTAGTGTGGACAGTATGTCGCCTAATGACCTCTCGTCGACAATACGCCAGATTGTACGGGAAGAATTGCTTCGATGCCAGCAAGTCTCTCATTGCCCCAATGGCTTTCAGGACGGCTATGCAAGCGACACCGCACGCGCGCGAACGCCAGCCGCTCCGGCCCCATGGCAGCCATCAGTTAATGTAGCACACGTCGATGAATGCCAAGGTACACTGCGGTCACTTGAGTACTCCGATCGGACACCCTCCAATTACGAACGGCGTTTTCGCTCACCTCGTTTCAGTCAACGAACGTCGGCTGGCTACCGTCCCCATGAAGAGCGATACTGCTACCCAATGCCTTCTGACAGGACTGGTCACTCCGAGCTGCCACGAGTGTCTCGACCTCCGCCGGTGTGTTACAGCTGCGCGTCCCGGGTCACATCTCGCGATATTGCAACAACCCCCCTACATACCAACGAGATCCCTTGCTCATGTCTCCCCAGCCTTTCGGCCGCCCGTTCTCTACGTCACAGCCACCACGCGCGCCCACCAGTTTACGCTACCCCTCACCGGCCTCTGATCGAAGCTTAACGCCGCCACCAGCTCCACGTGCTCGACGATCCCCATCGCCGCGGCGACGCACGCAGTCACCGCCGCCGGAAAACTAGTCGGCGCGGCCAATGGGGGTGAGGCCGCAAGATACCAGACACTTTCGACAGATATACCCCAGTCAGTGTTTATGCTGAAGAACAAAGTTCATGTACTTGTTGATGGCGTACCTACCATGGCACTCGTGGATACAGGCGTGACAATTTCTGTGATGAGTGTGAATTTTAAGAACCTTCTTGGACTGAAAGTGATGTTTTGTATAAGCCGTGGTGCGACATTCCGTGGTGTGAGTGGTGATGCGTTGTGTCCGGTGGGAGTTTGCACTGTGGACGTGTCTTTGTGCGGTAAAGTGTTTTCCACAGAATTCGCGGTTATTGCACGATCGACGCATGACGTTATTTTGGGAATCGATTTTTTGCGGGAGTGTGGGGCAACTGTTGACTGTAGAAGAGGTCACCTTTCCGTGCATGGTAGTTTCCCAGCTGCTCTATTGGAAAATTCATCCCGTGAGAAGGCATCTTTTTTGTCTCCGACGACACGGTCGTTCCTGCCTTCTCTGCTGCGTGCGTTCCAGTAATCTGTTGCAGTAACGACCTTGCCATGTTCGACGCGACGCTTGAATCTATTCATGCGACCTGTGTGAAAAAGAACATTTTAGTTCCCCATTGCGTGGTGTCTGTAGTTGAGGGCCGCGCAGGTGTGTGGACAATCAACAGTTCAATGGAGCCTGCAGTTTTGCCTCGTGGCATGAAACTTGCTGTCTTCAAACCAGAATCATCTACGACGCTGGTTGCACTTGTTGATACTACAGGCAAAAATGGACGTCTCGGTTCTCAAGATTCAGCCGATTCACAACTTTTACAAATGATCAGCAAGTCACTCAGCCAAAGCGAACGTGACACACTCCTGGGCGTTCTCTCCAAACACTTGAAAGTGTTCGACTTTTCAAAAAGCGGCAAAATGCCTTTAATTCCAGCGTCTCGAACACGTCATCGGATCAACACCGCTTCAGCGCATCCCGTACGGCAGAAGCCTTACAGGGTATCACCATCTGAGCGCAACATCATCAACGAGCAAGTGCAGGAGATGCTAGGAAAGGGAGTAATTCAAGAATCCGCGAGTCCCTGGGCCGCTCCCGTCACTCTTGTGAAGAAGAAAGATGGTACGTGGAGATTCTGCGTTGACTATCGCCGACTGAATTCCGTAACCAAGAAAGACGTCTATCCGCTGCCCCGTATTGAGGACGCCATCGACTCCCTGCATTCCGCTTCCTACTTCTCTTCCGTGGATCTGAGAGCCGGTTATTGGCAAATTCCGATGCACCCAGATGACAAGGAAAAAACGGCATTCGTTACGCCGGATGGGCTGTATGAATTCAACGTCATGCCGTTCGGATTGTGCAATGCACCGGCTACATTCGAAAGGTTCATGGACACTATTCTGCGTGGTTTAAAATGGCAGATTTGTATGTGCTACCTTGATGATGTCGTAATTTTTGGACAGACATTTCAGGAGCACAACATTCGTCTCAATATTGTACTCGACTGTATTGAAAAAGCTGGTCTTGAGCTGAATTCAAAGAAATGTCATTTTGGCGAGCGCCAAACAGTGGTGTTAGGACATCTCGTCGATAAAGATGGAATTCGACCCGACCAACAGAAGACGGCAGCCGTTGAATCATTCGAGCAACCTCAATCTGTCAAACAGCTTCGTAGCTTCGTAGGCCTCTGCTCATATTTCCGTCGGTTCATACCCGGTTTCGCGGATGTCGCTCAACCCCTGACAAATATTCTGCGTAAGAACTCTCCGTTTCAGTGGACTCCTGAGTGTGAAGCCGCTTTTCGCCAGCTGAAGTTTTTGTTAACTTCACAGCCAATACTCCGACACTTCGATCCTTCGTCTCCAACGGAGATTCACACAGACGCAAGTGGCGTTGGCATCGGTGCCGTTCTCGTTCAGCGCTCTGGCAGCAAAGAATATGTCGTCGCGTACGCAAACCGTTCTTTAAGCAAGCCGGAACGCAACTACACTGTGACGGAACAAGAATGCCTAGCGGTAGTATTTGCCGTGCAGCGGTTTCGCTCGTACGTATATGGTCGCCCGTTCACCATCGTCACAGATCACCATTCTCTGTGCTGGCTGGTCAATCTTCGTGACCCATCCGGTCGCCTCGCGCGATGGGCCCTTCGTCTACAGGAATATGTGTTCACTATTTCGTACAAGAGTGGTCGTCGACACGCTGACGCTTATTGCCTTTCTAGGATGCCACAACGTACGACGGACTGTGAAGCCGACAACTTTGACCACCTTATCGCTTCGCTGTCGCCTGACTTTCCCGATGCCTTGACATTCGCCGCAGAGCAGCGCAAAGACCCAAGCTTGAACGCTTTTTTCTCTGCCACCCAAGGGCCTATATCCGAAGGCCGATTTTGCGTCCGATATGGTCTTCTTTACAAGAGGAACTTATCAACGACGGGCGCCCGTTTTCTACTTGTGGTTCCGCAGTCTCTTCAAACATCTGTTCTGCGCGTTACGCACGATGACCCGACCTCTGGTCACTTAGGGACCGCGCGAACACTTAGTCGCACAAAGGAACGATTCTACTGGCCTCAAATGCGCAAAACAATTGACACCTATGTGGCCAGTTGTACGCAGTGTCAGAACCACAAGCGACCTACCTCAGCTCCAGTCGGTCACCTACAGCCAGTAAAGCCCCCCAGTTCCCCTTTTGAAAAAGTCGGCATAGACCTGATCGGTCCGTTTCCGCGTTCTTCGAAAGGAAACCGGTGGATAATTGTGTGTGCCGACTACCTGACGCGGTATTGTGAAACCGCAGCCCTTTCCTCCGCCACTGCTGCGCAGGTTTCTGATTTTATGCTTCATGCAATCATACTCCGACACGGGCCACCTCGCGTGATAATAAGTGACCGTGGTCGCCAATTTATTGCCGATGTTGTGCAGGAATTGCTGCGTTCGTGTGCCTCCAAGTTCCGACACTCAACAGCTTATCATCCACAAACTAATGGCCTCACCGAGCGCACAAACCGAACGTTGATCAACATGTTATCAATGTACGTTGCTTCGGACCACAAGAACTGGGATGAAGTATTACCGTTCGTGACGTACGCTTTCAACTCTGCGAAACACGAAACGACCGGTTTCAGCCCTTTCTTCCTTCTTTACGCGCGCCAACCTCGTCATACGCAAGATAATGGCTTAACCATTATCTTTTATGGTCTTGTGGCTCTATCCACCACTTGTTTTTGTCGCAAATGTCATCTTTTATTCGAGTTTCATCATCGTTTACAATCTATTTATCGCCTTTTGCCTGGTTACCATGTGAATTTCGACAACGTGTGAGTTACGCCGCCAGATTGCCTATATATTGTGTGTTTCTTTCAATAAAACATCAGTTGTCAGTAAGCGCTCGTCCGTGTCTCTTCTTGTGTCGTCTGTTTGGCGCTTTAAATAATTTAGTGTTGTTTACTTGACAGGTTCACCTGAGGAGCTATGACACGTTTTCTTCTTTTTTATTCAGTTTAAGTATAATTAGTTTGTTAGGACAATGTCGTTGAAAAGAAACGTTACAATCATCGCATTCTACCGGTGCCAACACATGGGGCAGAAAAGGTACGGAGCTCGAGCACAAGTTAAGGACCGCGCAAAGAACGATGGAACGAAACATGTTAGGTGCAACGTAATGAGACAGGTAGAGTGGATAAGAGAGCAAATGCGGATCGCCGATATTCTAGTTGATATTAAAAGAAAAAAATGGAGCTGGGCAGGCCATGTAATCCGTTGGGTAGATAACCGGTGGACCAGTAGAGTTACAGAATGGATACCAAGGGGAGCGCAGTCGAGGACGGCAGAAAACTAGGTGGGTGATTTATTTTTCTTTTGTTTTCTTTTCTTGAAAGTGGTGATAGACACCGATTAAATTTGACACCGATTAGTAGACATCGATTAAAAAATAGACACCGATTAGATTTGGATTTCCCGCGAATTATGACGGTTCCGGAGATATGTTAGTTCTGCCTCAGAGAAGGCCACAGACGGAGTGCTGAAGCAAGACGCACCATTCCTTGCAATGGCAGCCGCCTCATGTCGTCTGTGGCCTTGTCTGAGGCAGAACTAACATATCTCCGGAAACGTCATAATTCGCGGGAAATTCAAATCTAATCGATGTCTTTTTTTTTGCCGATGCGCATATACCCTTCTTTTCTTTTTTTTTCTTTTTTCTGATGGTATATATGTGTTCCTTTCTGAATAAAGTATTCAGTCGTCAGTCAGCGCTGGTGTGTCTCTCCCTTCTTGTCTTCTTGTCATTTTTTTTGCCCGTTTCCCTATCGAGTATGTACCGACTAGCCCAAGCCTCTACGGTCTTGCCATTGAACACCTATATTTTCTTTATTCTGCACACAATTTTTTAATGAATGGCCTTGCAGCCAATGTCACGCAGTGCTTACACATGGTTAGTTTTCAGGACAGACATCTCAGACATGCTGTATTAACTATAAGAACTGAACTATTATGTTGTACGTCATTATTATCCCCAGGGAGGTGTAATACATATGTAAACAAATAAAGGATAATAACATTGCCTATGAAATTTTTCTCAAAACTCAGGACTACTTCAAAACTTCGTCTGTTCGTCTTGTGTACCTCCCTATGCTTTCTATAGTCGGATACAACTTTAGAAGACAGCGGCATTTGTCCCTCAAAGGCGGATGGACACGAGCCGGCACCAATAGGCGCGCACTTTAGGTGACGTCATGAGCCGGACGGCCGGTGTCCCCGCCGACGGAGAACATGCCTAACATGGCCGCCCTCGCTTCGAACTGGGCCGAGTCGCGTCAGCTCTGTGCGTCTCCCTTCGTCAGAGTGAATTCGAATTGTTTGTGGTGGTCTGTCATGCCGGAAATATTATTGTGAGCTTACGATGCACAATTTGTGCCGCGTGCGTTTGTTCTGAGCCTTGAGCCGGCGAAGAAAGATTGCAGCGAACATCGGTGGCGCTGCCCTGCGCTTCGTGTGGAAACAAGATCCCGCGGCGGCATACCGCTGCAAACAAACATCGTACGTGTTTGTTCCGTGGTGTTTTGTTTTGCTCCTAAGTGAAGTTACGACGAGGAGAGTTCGCCAAAGTCTGGTACCTACTGTGAGCGGCGGGTGTGTTTGTGTACTGTGCCCCTGCGTTTCTCGTCGGACGTGGTGAAGTGATGGAGCAAAACCATTATCAGGATAAATGAGAAGCGTGCGCGGATGAAACCAACCTGCGAGTTTCTAAACAGAAAAGATTTGTGAAAGCAACCTCCAACGCAAAGATTCGTTGCTGCCAGCTCAGCGTGCAAACGACCGATCGTTGGCAGCAGTGTGATAAGATAGCCGAGCGTCTAGCGGCGTCGTTCGAGTGTTGTGTAGCACCGTCGATTGATTGCTTTCCACCAATGCTAACAATCAGTGACTAACACGCGCAGCTTGAGTGAATGCCATTGGATTGTTAACGGTCAGGCGTTTGGAAGCAGTGTTTGTTTCCTTAATGTCAGCCTGAATGCTAATTTAAAATTATGACTGATACACTGGTGCCGTTGCAAGGGAGCTTGGCATGAATTCGCGTCGCTGTGTGGCTTAGCTAGAACTCTTCGCTCACTGCACGCGCCAGCTGTAGAAAGCCTGCTGTGACACAATCGCGCATAAGTTGTGCTGTCAGCGCTCGACTTGCTTTCCGACAACACAGCTTTGCGATTTGTCGTGATATGTCGCTACTAAAAAATTCCCATGACAGTGAAGGCAACAGAGCCAATATGTACATTAAAAAGAAGTACGACAAAGTAGGCACAGCTGCTTGTGAACTGACTCCTAATAGTTCTACTCATGTCTGCGTTAAATGTGTGTGCGTGTTTTCTTGTGTGTTTGTGTATATTTGTTATTTTGCCCTTTTTTGTATTTTAGATCTTAGTTTTCGCGTTTGTGTTCATGTGTGTGAATATGTGAGTTCTTCCGTGCGTGTATGTATTTGTTCCTATTTCTATCCTTTTATTTTTGCATTTGTTCTTGTAAGCATGCTGCAGCCACGACTTTCGACAATTCCATTAACTCGTCTCATTCAAAGCACCAAGTCCTGTGAATAGCCGGGCTGGTCTCTTTGATGTCATTAAAGCTATTCTCTCTTGTCTACCTTGCCTCCTCAGTCTGCCACCTTGCTTTGTTTTCTCCTCACCTGGCCCTTGCGCCACTAAACCACACACATTCATTCATTCATTCATTGTTTTCTCCTACTATTCTGACCTTGCTTCTTGTGCTGTTGCTGCAACGTGATTAATCAACTTGCACCAAAGAAAGTTCTATCAGCTGTTACAACAGAAACATTGACAGATACAAAATGTTAAAAGCATCACGTGGCTTCCACAGTTACTTCGTCTCTTTCCCCTGTTAATGTGTTTATGCATCAGTGCATACGGTAGCTTACCAGAAGTGCACATGAAAAGGTGCCATATTGTGAAACAGCACCTTGCTATGTTGTTGCATTCAGTCTTTATAAACAGATGGTTTTGCTGCCCGTCACATGTAGTGGTACACATATATAACATTGTGCAGTGTGGTATCATTTCCTGTCATGACGCTTTCATTATTACAAATGCAGTTTTCTAGTGAATGGAGTCCAGCGAAGCAGTGCTGTGAGAGCTTTTGCAACTTTCACCATTTATTCCCCAATATCACTGTTTGAATCTGTCCGTCACTTTGCCTACGGCTTGTAATGAACAAAGTGACTCACTAAAACACGTTCAACTTTTTTCCGGTACGTAAATATGACAAAAAAATGCTAGCAAAGTTAATCACATTAATAATTGTGGTTGCATTCGCATTACTTGCTCGAGTCAGATTAATAAATTGAAAATTGACTATGACAACACTTCAATTTTCAGTGCAGACTGCTAACGGAGCCATAAAGCGTGCTCAGACTAATTTCACTATGGGGTGCGTCAAACTCGACGGCGGCTGCCTGAATGAGCAGTTTGGGCCTCTCTAAGCTAATGATGTTTTATATTTGTTCTCTTAATCACATTACTTGTGTGAGCCAGATAACAAAATAAACAATGCAACCACATGAATGTGCTTTGGCATTCAAGCTGCTGACAGTGGCAGTGTGGTGTTGTCTGCTGCTATTTCACCACCACTCGCTATGGCATGACTGCGATTTCCAGTGCAGACTGCTAACATAACCATAAAGCGTGCTCTGACTTCTGCTATTTCACTATGGGGCACGTCAAACTCGACGGTGGCTGCCTGAATGAGCATTTTGGGCCTCTCTAAGCTAATGATGTTTTATATTTGTTCTCTTAATCGCATTACTTGTGTGAGCCAGATAACAAAATAAACAATGCAACCACATGAATGTGCTTTGGCATTCAAGCTGCTGACAGTGGCAGTGTGGTGTTGTCTGCTGCTATTTCACCACCACTTGCTATGACATGACCGTGATTTACAGTGCAGACTGCTAACAGAACCATCAAGCGTGCTCTGACTACTGCTATTTCACTATGGGGCGCGTCAAACTCGACGGTGGCTGCCTGAATGAGCATTTTGGGCCTCTCTAAGCTAATGATGTTTTATATTTGTTCTCTTAATCGCATTACTTGTGTGAGCCAGATAACAAAAACAATGTGTTGTCTGCTGCTATTTCACCACCACTCGCTATGGCATGACTGCGATTTCCAGTGCAGACTGCTAACATAACCATAAAGCGTGCTCTGACTTCTGCTATTTCACTATGGGGCACGTCAAACTCGACGGTGGCTGCCTGAATGAGCATTTTGGGCCTCTCTAAGCTAATGATGTTTTATATTTGTTCTCTTAATCGCATTACTTGTGTGAGCCAGATAACAAAATAAACAATGCAAGCACATGAATGTGCTTTGGCATTCAAGCTGCTGACAGTGGCAGTGTGGTGTTGTCTGCTGCTATTTCACCACCACTCGCTATGACATGACTGTGATTTACAGTGCAGACTGCTAACAGAACCATCAAGCGTGCTCTGACTACTGCTATTTCACTATGGGGCGCGTCAAACTCGACGGTGGCTGCCTGAATGAGCATTTTGGGCCTCTCTAAGCTAATGATGTTTTATATTTGTTCTCTTAATCGCATTACTTGTGTGAGCCAGATAACAAAATAAACAATGCAAGCACATGAATGTGCTTTGGCATTCAAGCTGCTGACAGTGGCAGTGTGGTGTTGTCTGCTGCTATTTCACCACCACTCGCTATGACATGACTGTGATTTACAGTGCAGACTGCTAACAGAACCATCAAGCGTGCTCTGACTACTGCTATTTCACTATGGGGCGCGTCAAACTCGACGGTGGCTGCCTGAATGAGCATTTCGGGCCTCTCTAAGCTAATGATGTTTTATATTTGTTCTCTTAATCGCATTACTTGTGTGAGCCAGATAACAAAATAAACAATGCAACCACATGAATGTGCTTTGGCATTCAATGCTGCTGACAGTGGCAGTGTGGTGTTGTCTGCTGCTATTTCACCACCACTCGCTATGGCATGACTGCGATTTCCAGTGCAGACTTCTAACATAACCATAAAGCGTGCTCTGACTTCTGCTATTTCACTATGGGGCACGTCAAACTCGACGGTGGCTGCCTGAATGAGCATTTTGGGCCTCTCTAAGCTAATGATGTTTTATATTTGTTCTCTTAATCGCATTACTTGTGTGAGCCAGATAACAAAATAAACAATGCAACCACATGAATGTGCTTTGGCATTCAAGCTGCTGACAGTGTCAGTTTCGTGTTGTCTGCTGCTATTTCACCACCACTCGCTATGGCATGACTGCGATTTCTAGTGCAGACTGCTAACATAACCATAAAGCGTGCTCTGACTACTGCTATTTCACTATGGGGCACGTCAAACTCGACGGTGGCTGCCTGAATGAGCATTTTGGGCCTCTCTAAGCTAATGATGTTTTATATTTGTTCTCTTAATCGCATTACTTGTGTGAGCCAGATAACAAAATAAACAATGCAACCACATGAATGGCTGCCCGAATGAGCATTTTGAGCCCGCCAACGATAATCAGGGTTAACAATAGTGTTTCAATTCAGATATGCCAGCATTTAAATGTGTTTCTATGCCACTTCTTAAATCGAGCACAATGTGTGCAGGACGTTGCTTATCAGAATTGAGCTTCTATTATAAGCAATATGCCATAAATGGAACTGCTTATTTATTTGAGAGGTCACGGAATGGATGGTTGGCTGTTGCGAACCCACCGGCAAAATTTTGGTAGCCCTAATAAGGGCTGTTGTTTTGTTAATAAGAAGCGTTTATGCTTCGTCGAGTGGCTCAATGCCAGACAGCTCGCAGTCGGAGTCGCTTTCTTCAGTGTCATCTTCACCCAGCTGGATGATGATGGGTTGAATGTGCTCACTCCCAGACGTGTCAAGTCTGAACTTTGCCTCCAAGTCCATCACATGCTGAATGCTCTTCCTCCAGTCTTCCGCCGTTACCTGCTTGATTTTCTCCCTCAAGATGACGTCGACCGTGGACAGCTTGAAGTCTCTGTTGTCCGCAGCGATGCCATTTTTGACCTTGGCCCACACAAGCTCAATGGGATTAAATTCGCAGTGGTACGGCGGGAGCCTGAGTACAATGCAACCGGCCTTTACAGCTGTGTTGTCTACGATGTAGCTCAGAAAGCGTGACTTTACAGATGCCACCAGCTCAAGCAGCTGCTTCTTTATCATCCTTTCACCGTAGGTGATGTTCTTGCTTGTGAGCCACTCCTGTATCTTTTCCTTCTTCCAGGCTGTCGTCGGCAATTTCTCTTCTCGCCGGCTATGGTAAGGTGCATTGTCTAAAACAATGACGCTACCAGCTGGCAACTTCTGCAGAACGTCATTGAACCAGCCCTCAAAGCGATTGCCGTCCATTTCCTCGTGGTAGTCGCCTGTCTTTTGGCCTCGGAATATATCCAAGCAGCCGTCGACGAAACCATCCTCGCTGCCGATGTGCGTCACGATCAGGCGCTGACCTTTCCCAGAAGGTTGTTTTAGACCCGTCGTCAGGCCATTTGCTCGAGCGAACAGGCGTCCGCGCTTCTGCACCACGGTGTCTGTCCACACGATCGACCGAGTGTGTCCTGCCGTCACCCACGTCTCGTCCAGGTAGAAGATCTTTCGGCCTTCCGCCCGGTAGCGCTCCACGTCACGGAGGTAGCGATTCCGCCAATCGGTGATGTTATCCCGGTCGATAAGCAGCGAGTTGCGGCTTCTCTTTTCGTGCTTGAAGCCGATCTCGGCAAGCAGGCGACGCACAGTACACCGCTTTAGTGATGGTAGTTCCATACGCTCCGAGAACTCGGTAGTTACCTTCTCGACCGTCGGTATCTCGTTGCGGCGAAAGAAATCGTGCACACATGATCTCAGCGCGCACAACGTAAAGCTGTCAAACTTCGCGCTGCGTCTCCTCTTCTCCGCATTGCGTGGGCGCTTTCGCGAGGGCGTCGTCAGTTTGCCACACGAAAAATGCGAAGCTTTAACTTCCTGCCTCACCCTGAACACAGTCCTTTCGCTTACACCAAGCATGTCGGCGACAAACTTGCTCGTGTCCTCCACGCTGCGTTCAGGCTGCCTGTTACGCCAAAACGTGTAGCAGTGGAAGATCATGTTGAGTGAATCGCTGTTCAGGATGTGGCCGCTCTTGCTCTTGCCGAGGCTCCTTGGTGGTGTGGTCATCGAGGCGACACAAGGCTCGTTCGGCAACAAAGGATCGCGTTCCGATGTCACCTCGCTGGGCTCCATGGCGGAAAACTGGCACGGAATGCCGCGCGCGATCGTTCGCGAACTCACGAGATCGCAGGTTCGCAACCGCGAAAAAAAAAGAAAAAAATATTAATTAAAAATAAGCCCAACACATTAAAAAAATAAGGTTGTGCAAACACACAAAAAGTATATATGAATCTTATGCAATTAAGCCAGCGACTGCTACGCCCGGTGCCGTCGATCTTGCTCTGTAGCAGACGACGCACAGCGTTGTAGAAGGCACGGAGTTATTTTTCTCTCGCGATCCGGCAAGTGCGGTAGCATTTCCATCATGAGAGTTTTACCAAACCACTCGTCAAGATACACAAATCTTATTTATACCGACAAATACGTGTTTTAGAAGCAGTCACATTTTTTTGAGTGGGACTATTTCTTTAGTCGCGGAGGAATTGGCTGCTGCGCTTCGGTCAACTGGGCGGGGCCTCCTCCTGTCTTCTAAAGTTGTACCCGACTATAGGAAAGTGAAAGGGCGAAATTCAAGGGTGAAATTTCCATGTCCTGTGGCACCATAGCAGAAAAGGGAATGTGTGGCTTAGTGGGACCATCTGAAAGGTTAAGCTGCCATTGTGCTACTCACGCACAAGGAACCACACTTTTGTATTTTATTTACAGGTACGTAGTAGACAAAGTGATAAATGGTGTCAGTGGACGCTGGCTTAATCATGACAACACCACCATACCGATATGGGTCATAAACAATTCTAATAAGGGAACATTTCTGCAAACACTCACGGCTATTTCTCATGTTTCTTCAATTGTTCAAACGCGTTAAATTTAGGCTAGGATAATATTCTCACAGAATTACTGAATAATTGCACCAGTAATTATATCAAGGTTCTGCAACCTCATTCAGCAATAGAGTTAGTCAAGAACAGAACAGCAGAATGCTATAGCAACTTTGGTGATTGATTGTCGAAAACAATGTCTTCTTGCTCAACATTGTGAGCATAACTCCAAAAGGGCGTGGTCTGTGATTGGAATCGTTCTCTATTTTTACACAACAGGCTACATGAACATGGCCCGGTGTCTTTTCGCAAAATTTTCAATACTCCTCTGCGTGCGTGGTGGTAAAAGGATCTGAAGACCTTTAGTATTTGTGTAATTTCGGGAAGGTATATGGGAATGGTTCAAATGATAAGACACGTGCGCTGCATATTCAGAATAGAATGCTTATGTTTCGAGGTTTATGTTTCGAGGTTTGCGTTTCGAGGTTTGTCCTAAGTAAACAAGCTTGTGGAATAATCCGGACAGCCTTCATTTACACCGAGGAACAGCTACGCAAAAATACTGCTTTGATATAATGCAAATATACTCAGTCAAATACCTTCAACGGTATTTCTTTGTAAGAATACTACATCTGGGGCTGCAGCCAACTTTTCTACTTCTGTGTCTTTTAATTGCGCTCACTGGACACCATTTATTATTGTGGTACGTTTCAAGCTGCACAAGAGTCGCACAAACACCCATTCCCCATGACGTAGTTGGAGAGGCAGAATATTTCTTAGTAATGCCTTCATAAACACTCGCCTTAAGAAAGAAATGAACTTTCAAAACACGATACCTGGGTTTATTGTCTAAAATACAATATACCTAAAGTGCAAAAGAAGTTTGGAAGCACGTTCGCATCTTCACAAAACCAGTCAGCTATTTCTTTAGAAAAACGTTGGTACAGTAGAAAGAAACGAAACAAGAACCGTAACTAAATGACCTGCAATTCGGAATATGCCATCTGGCGGGAAACCGCCATACTAAGCAGCGACAAAGTGATAAAAAAATGGCGGCGCCGCTGACTTCGAACCTGCGAACTCACTATCGTCGTATCAGCGATCCTAATCTGTGGTCGCGCAGAACGCTCGGCTAGCGGTTTGACCTGCTGGTGTAGGCAGAAACTAGGTTTATATACGTACCACAATAAATTATGCGACCTTGTTATGAAAACTGCGATTTTGGAACGACTTTTTTGCCATTTCAAGAGCTGCTGCTGCAACTAGCTGAAAGCTGAGTCATTGAAGTTGATAAATGCCCGGTAATACGTCGATCGATGCAACAGGCTCATCGCAAATGGCTTTTTACTGGTCAAAAAGCCTCCATATTTTGGGATTTTACCTAGACTCCCATACTTTAAACTTCGCCCGCAATTTGGAACGGGTTTCCTGCCGTTGGTACCGCTTACATGAGATGTCGGGCTAAGCGCCTAGAGCCTATTTCCACGGGAATATTTTGAAAGATGCCTTCTATGATTAGTTATTTGGGAAAAACAACGCTCTCCCATAGAAAACACGCATGTTTTTAGAGGCGGCCGCTAGAGGCGCTGTTCGGTGATGTCCCAGGAAACAAAGAGAATGAACGAAAACCAGATGGAAAAGGAGTTGGTGTTGAGTAATTTCAGCTGGAAGAAAGTTGAAGAGAAAATTCCTAAGCGCACAGCCACAGGTTTAGACGAGGTTTCCGTTAGACTGATTATTGAGCTAGGACCGAAAATTGGGGAAGCTCTGTTGAAAGCAGTAGCAAAATGCTTACAACATAGGCGAATACCAGACAGTTGGAGAAAAAGTAGGAGGAAACATAATTTATAAAGGTAAGGGGGAAAAAAGATAATATTCACTATTATCGACCGCTGACCATTACATCGGTAATATACAGGTTAGCAATCCAGGCGAATAAATTGAAGCTGCTAGCATGGGCAGAGAATAATGGCATATTGGGAGAACTTCAGAATGGTTTCAGAATCGGTAGGCGGCTCGATGATAACTTATTTGTCCTTACTCAGTGCATTGAAATATCCAGGAAAGAAAGGAGACCACTATATGTGATTTTTCTAGACATTACCGGAGCGTATGACAACGTAGATCGCAGCATTTTGTGGAAAAATCTAGAAGGTGAAGGTATAGGCAACGACTGTATATAGCTGTTGAGGGAGATTTACCGAGAAAATACTGTTTGCGTTGAATGGGAAGGGATGAAGAGCGAGGATAAAGTTGACATCAACAAGGGACTGAGACAGGGCTGCCCTTTATCCCCGCTGCTGTTTATGATGTACGTGGTAAGGATGGAAAGAGCGCTAGAAGGAATCATTATCGGGTTTAACCTCTCATACAAACAAGCCGGCACAACAGTTGAGCAGCAGCTTCCAGGTTTATTATATGCGGACGACACTGTGTTGCTTGCTAACAAGCACTAAAGAAGAATGGGAACCGAGGGGCTCGATTTTATTAGTCATAACCACAGAAAGCCAGCAGACAACGAAGCCAAGGAAAGCATCGGGGAAATTAAGTGTAGTTGAAATTGGAATGTCGAAAATAATGAAGAAAAGGGAAATGAAAGTGGACGAAACGATAACTTGTCGCCGGCGGGAGCCGAACCCGCCACCTCCGCATTACGCGTGCGTTGCACTACCAATTGTGCTACAGCGACGGCCATCAATTCGTCCACTAACTTGGGTATTTATGTTTACTATATCTAGCCCTAGGAGTGTTAGCCAGCGCCACTCAGAACAATGGTGGGCGGATCGGAACATCCTTTTTAGCCCGATGGCGTCACGATACACGTGATCTTGGGAGAGCAGGCACGTGGCTAATAAACCCTCGCATGCTACCTAATGACATCAAGGCTGCCAGATTCGAGACCCTCGTAATGAAATACGAAAGAAGAATGGGAACCGAGGGGCTCGATTTTGTTAGTCATAACCACAGAAAGCCAACAGACAACGAAGCCAAGGAAAGCATCGGGGAAATTAAGTGTAGTTGAAATTGGAATGTAGAAAATAATGAAGAAAAGGGAAATGAAAGTGGACGAAAAGATAACTTGTCGCCGGCGGGAGCCGAACCCGCACAAGTTATCCGGCGACAAGTTATCTTTTCGTCCACTTTCATTTCCCTTTTCTTCATTATTTTCCACATTCCAATTTCAACTACACTTAATTTCCCCGATGCTTTCCTTGGCTTCGTTGTCTGTTGGCTTTCTGCTGCTAACAAGCAAAGTGATATGCGACGTCTGGCTGATATCTGTGGAGAAGAATGTGAGAAGTTAGGATTAAAATTTAGCGTTAGAAAATAAGGTTTATGGTATTCAATGAAAACAGTGAACAGACAGTGTTGATACAGGGCCAGGAAATACCTCGGGTAAAAGAATACAAATACCTTGGTATATGGATAAACGAAGGCGATAGATATCTGGAGACACAGGAAAAAACAACAGCAAAAGGGAAGAGAAATGCGGCCATAATGACACAGAGGGCGCTATGGGGATACAATAGGTACGAGGTGCTCCGGGGTATGTGGAAAGGTGTAATGGTTCCAGGGCTTACATTTGGAAATGGGTTGTTTGCTTGAAGTCAGGAGTGCAACCAGGACTCGACGGTAACCAGAGGTCAGTGGGACGGCTCGCGTTGAGCGCCCACGGGTAGAGTACTAATGAAGCTGTGCAGGGTGATATGGGCTGGACAAATTTTGAAGCAAGGGAGGCTCAGAGTAAAATTGATTTTGATGAACGGCTGAGGAAAATAGAAGAAAGTAGATGGGGTGCAAGAGTATTCAGGTATCTGTACAGGCAAAACATTGGCTCACAGTGGAGGAAAAGAACTAGGAAGCTTACCAGCAAATATGCGACCGGTATGACCAGCAACATGGCAACAAAGACGTCAAACGCAAAGTGAGAGAGGCTGAGACAAGGTTATGGCTGGTGGCAATGGAAAATAAACCTGCTATGACTAACTACCTCAATGGAAAAAGGGAAATCACGAAAGAAGCAATTTATGATAACTCAAAGGGAAGCTCCTTAATTTTCGAAGCGAGATCAGGATTCCTTAGAACGCGCAGTTATAAAGCGAAGTACATCAACGACGGAGCCGCATGTGCTTGCTATGGTAAAGCTAGAGAAATGGTGGAACATGTTTTATTGGAATGTGAAGAAATCTACCCAGCTGCAAGTCTAGGCTCCTCTAACCTCCTTGAAGTCCTTGGGTTGAGGGATAGCACGGGCGAAGTAAACATGTCAGCTGTAGAGATTAGTAAGAGGCGGTTGGAGGTTTGGTGGCAGAAAAGTAGGGAGACCACAAACAACGGAAACGTACACAAACACGAGTTCCTAGTAATGATTCAAAAAGGTGTATGCCAGGAGTTCTTTGTATTTGTGTGTTTCTCAAAAATAAAGGTAGGACATTAGGCAAAATAATAAGAGATTGGTGGCGCAACCCACCACCCCGTTTCAAAGGGGACGCTCATAGCATCCATCCATCCACCCAGATTCCTGTATATGGTGCCACTAATAAGTTCTATAAAACGTTGCCCTCATGCATAGCGCCCGCTTTTGCAGCTTCAAATTCTATTACGGAACGTCTGTGCCGCTATATAACAATAACTGGTTCAGCAATTGTAAAGATGTAATCAAAATACTCAAACTCTGAAGCAATGTGCCTTGCTGTTCCAGATTAAACGTTTCTGCGCTAAAATGCACAGAAACGCACAGCAGGTGTAGCTGGTGAGAGCCACTGAGGTCACTGTCGAAGGTCACGTGACTGCTCCCGAGGCAGCACTCGGCGCCTAATTAAAGCAAACAGGTGTCGTCTACTCTCGTCAACGCAATCGCATGCATGATAGAATTTCGGCAATCATCCTGGGTTGAAACTCTGGTCGAACCGACTCGGAACTTCTTCAAGAAAAAAGTTCCGATTTGGGTTCGGTTCCAAGATAGCGGGTAAAATAATTTGGCCAGAACTCATCCACGGTGACTATGCAATTATGCGAACAGACGAAGCATGCACCTCGCGTATCAGGCGTGCATTGCATCCGGGCACCTCTCTCGCCCTTCCATGTGGACACGCTGCGCCATCTAGCAGTGCCGCCACGAAGTCCGCGCACACCCAGTGGCACATACACACTGATCCAAGTTGGCGTCACAGATGTTCATTGAAGGGCGATACATACCCACTAGCACATAGGCAACATTTAGGCTGCACTGTTTTCGGTAACGGCCCATATTTTTGGTTTGAAAACTTGGACAGCCGTAAAGATAATTGCGGTGCTATAACGTAAAATGATTACAAACTGTTTTCATTCCAAACTCCTGACGTCATATTTACGTAACCACCGACGCAAGCATCGGGCGGTGACCCGCAGCGTTGTCTGAACTAGAGCACTGCACGGGCTCGGGCTTACCCGAAATCCCGGGCCCGGCCCGGCCCGTGGGCCGGGTCGGGCCGGGTAGGGCAGTTTTTTCACGGGCTCGGGCCGGGCTCGGGCACGGCATAGGTTCTTTGACCCGGGCCCGGGCCGGGCTCGGGTATTTTGACGCGAGCCCGGGCCGGGCTCGGACTTTCTGGTGGTGTGCATGTAACGTGCAGCGAGTTATCCTCGCGCGTCTCGACTCTGAAAAACCTGTCCCCCCGGCGCAGCTGGAAGCTAGCAGTGCCACTCCTGTCTACTTCCCTTTTCTTCTTCCGTCGTATTTTGTGTTGTTTGAACAGAATGTAAAAGTCCAGAAAGACCGAAGTCGCCTCAAACCAAAGGATGTCATTGTATTCCTTACATAAATCAATGTAATGCTTTCAGCGCGGTGTAAGCGCGTTCGCGACTTGCTGATTCTTCATAGGCGAATTGTTAAACGATTACTGGTAAGATAAGATAATTTGTCACGTGGCTGAAATATGGCACTGCGTCCATCTATGATTGAGCGCATGTTCTCAACCGGCCGCATAGCAGCAGCGCATTACGCTGCACCCTGAAAGAACGAGGAGCTTTCTTTCTCCATTTACTCCATCCATGCACTGCGCTCAGGACCTGTCGTGGCGTGGCGATCAGTGGTCGTGGCTGCGCTTCGGCTAGAGTGTACTAGAATACGGTTGAGTGGGACGAGCGGCTGGGGCGGCGCATGCTTTGTAGTGAGGCGCCGACGTGAGAAAATACTGTGGCGGCGTGGCGATAGAAGTAGAATGGACCGCATCAAAGTCGCGCCGTTGGAAAGTGCTGGCGATACTGCTCGGCAGGGTCATTTGTACTACTTCGCGCGCTGGTATTTGCTTTCAGACCGCTCAAATAGTGTTCCTAATTGCATATGACATGTATTTATGCCTTCTTCGCGCTGCACTTTGTTTCGTCAATCGGGAACCACCTCGACAATGGTCAATATTCAGTGACTCGAAGGCAGCCCTACAATCAGTGCTATCAGCTCTGCGTCGCGGGCCGTACGAAAAGCTCGTATTCGATATTAGGCACCTACTCCATACATCACATGAGGAAGGACACCACGTGACATTTCAATGACTTCCAAGTCACTGCGGTGTCATAGGGAACGAAGACGCCGATAATGCCGCTCGGGCAGCTCTTGACGACACACAGGAAGAGGCCATACCACTCTCACGGTCCGACGCAGCCAGCAGACTTCGAGTGCTTGCACAGGAGATCACGCTCTCTCTATGGTGCACACCCAGTGGCCAGACCAACCGGAGCAATCGTCACTACCACCTGCCCTCTTTGATGCATCTCTGTGTGCCATCTGGACTCCGCCGAAGAGAGGCCACTATGCTTTATCGCTTATGGCTAGGGGTGGCATTCACTAAATCTTATTCATTTCTGACTGGAATGGCCGACAACGCTCTTTGCAATGCCTGTCTTTGCGAGGAGACGCTGGAACACATTCTATGCGACTGTCCTGAATATAATGTTCGGAGACAGTCCCTGGCGTCCGTTCTAGCGCACCTTGACAACAGACCAATGTCAGTTGAAGTGATTTTTACATGTCGTCGACAGAAGACATCGCAGCTGAAGGCGACGAAGGAACTACTTCGGTTTTTAAAAGAAACGGGCTTGGACAAGTGGCTGTGACAGTGATGTCAGGTACCACGCAAGGGTGACGGACTGTGACTGACGATGTGTGTGCTGTGCTGTGTGCTCTCTCTCTCTCTCTCTCCTCCCCATTTTTCATTCCCCCTCCTCCCGCTCCCATGTGTAGGGTATCAAACCGGTTGTGCTGAACTGGTTAACCTCCCTGCCTTTCCTTCTCCACTCTTTCCTTCCTTCCTATGCCTTAAGAATAAATTCCTTTCATTCTCTTCTTTATTTATTTTTTTAATGCCACTCAGTGGTCTTTTTCGGTCTCGGGCCGGGCTCGGGCCTAAGGTAAAGGGGTGGCTGGCCAGACCGGGCTGGTAACGTAGATTATTTCGGGCCCGGGTCTCGCCATAAAACTTTTGGTCGGGCTCGGGCGGGTAGCCCGACGTCAAATCGGGCCCGGGCCGGGCCCGGGCTGAAAAAATCGGCCCGTGCAGTGCTCTAGTCTGAACAACCCAATCAAACGCTCTCCTCGTTTATAGGAGGTCACCTTTGTTCGCTTTCCAAACCTATAACATTGTCTACACTCAGCGGTTTTTCTTATCTAATTGGCTGACGAGAAGCGAGGAGCACGCTCCAAGGGAGAGGGTTTCGGTGAGCCCGAGCCAGCAAAGTGAAAATCGATAACCGCATGAAGAGGGTGGTGCCGGCTTCTCCGATTGGTCCGCTTCGCCTTACTTAGCTTGCGGTGGCTGGTCGAAAATCACGGCGGCGTGCAACGGAAGAATAAGAATGCCGCTAAATCGGATCCTCAGTAAGGAAGAGTTGGCAGAGGGATGTCGTATGCAAGCCGAAAGGGCTCGATAACGTTTTACTGCCACGCAAAAAGGTTTATCATGCGCAAATAAATACATGCTCACCGGTATGTGCGAGTAGCGAGGGCCTGAGTGATCGGCGGGCAGCCATCTTCTGTTCCTTTCGGAACGGGGCAGTCTGTGGCTATTGAGAAAATTGTTCAGTTTTGTTCGGCATATTAATGCATTTTTTTCGCGTACACTTCACTTTGACGTGGTGAGTTTTGGCGGTTTTGTGAGGTCGCGTGACAGACAGGGAAAGTGGGCGTAGCCAGAAAACATTGGACCAAAAGCAGAGGGCTAATAGTGAAAAGGCGTTGAATCAGGAATGATTATTTTTCTTTTGTGCGGTTTAATCATGCATAATCAGCGTGTACACGTTTTATCAGATGGGAGCTATCGCGGTTTTCGTGCCGTCGCGTGACAGACAGGCGAAGTTGGGAGTGACCCGAAAATGTTTTGACTAATCGAGGAGGCTCTTTGCAGAAAGTGGAATCAAAACAGTTTGGAATCATTTTACGTTATAGCGCCCCTGGTCTGACCATTCGAAGGACGCTATTTGGATTAATATCGGTTTGGTGCCGGCTCAGCTAAATATGACGATTCATCTCCGGTTGTACAGCGAAGCTATCTAAGGCTAAGATCCCGGGAAATTTTCGCGTCCGTACGCCGACAGCAAAACCGGAAACAAAGCAGTGGTTCAGCCACTTCGTGAAAGCAGTCGTTTCAATACGAAACGCGCAAATAAAAAAAAGCCGTCAAGCCGCATGATTGATGACGAGGCGCGCGCACTTCCACGTTGATCAACGTACGTTGCCGCCAATCCCTCGTCAGTGGTCGTTGTCGGAGACTTTAACGTAGACATCGCTAAATCGGAAACAAAGCAGTGATTCACCCACTTCGTGGAAGAGTTCTGCCTCGGTTACTTCAAGTATCCGAGTCAACCAACTACCGTACACGGGTCACGCATCGATTTTACTTTGACCAAACATATTTCTCAAATTTCTCTTCTTGTGCAGAACCAGGTGTAACATTGCGACTTTTCGCATATGATTGTGTCATTTATACTGCAATTCGCAGTACTGATGACCAACTAAAGCTTAATTGTTTTTTTTAGAAAACATTGCCCAATGGTGCAATACGTGGGGGATGGAAATAAACGTCTCTAAAACTGCGATCATCAGCCTAACCATGAAAAAACGACCTTCATCATTTACGTACAATCTTAAAGGTTTCAATATTACGCAATTTGACAAAGTAAAATACTTGGGTGTCACATTCTCGCAAGACTTAAAATGGAATAAGCACATTACCGATACATGTACCAAGGCATTCAAACTACTGGGGTTTCTGTGCAGAAGATTGAGCAAAGCACCTCAAGCCGTTAAATTAACTGCCTATAAAACTCTGGTCCGACCTATTCTAGAATACGGAAGCATAGTGTGGGATCCTCATCAAAAGTACCTTCGCGATAAACTTGAAATATTACAGAATAGGGCTCTTAGGTTTATCTATTCAAAGTATTCTTGGCATGACAGTGCAACGGACATGCGCAATCAAGCGCATTTGGCAACTCTTTCTTGCCGGCGTCCATGTTGCATCTATGAAGTTTTTTTTATCTCCTCTTTTACGGACACACTAAAAGCAGATAAGACTATATTCATCCGCCCGGCCGTCGGTCTAGTAGGAAAAACCACGATAAGTGTATCCGGCCATTTAGTACGCATTGCAATACGTTTAAGTATTCCCATTTTCCTCGCACTGTGAACGCTTGGAATGCGTTAACAAGCGAAGCTGTAAATAATACAAATTTAGATCAGTTAATTTCGGTATAGCATACGATTCATAATGCTAGATTTTCTCTTCACGTGTACGCGAAGTGTAACCATGTAGACAATATAATATTAATGCACTTGCTGTTGAAAAGTGTTGTGATCCTCTTGGGAACTTGTATCTTATTACATGCCTATGATGATGTAATCCCGCTCCCTATATGGGTCTGCAGAAGATCTACAGTATTTATAAATAAATAAAACAGTAAAAAGAACGGGAAACATCAGTCTGTATCATAGCAACACCACAAAGCAGTTATAGCAGTCATTTCAAAGTAATAAACAAAATTAGAGATTTTGTAAACTCTAGTCATACGTGTGTTTGTGTCATATATCACTTTGAAGCGCAATGTGCGTAAGGGGCGCACATCATGGAATCGGTGTTTGGCAATTTCCCTACATTAGGCGTAACGTATCTGCAGCTTCGCTGACCAATCACTTATACAGGAGGGTGTTTGACGATGTTTTTTTTTAATACAGTTCCGGCTCGACACGCTGATCTGTACTATCCCTAAAGATGCGCCGGTCATCGGCTCTGTTCTCTAAGGAACTTACGGAAAGAACCGAGAAAAGGTTTTGAGATATATACCACAACGTACGCCGCCAAGCGCATTTTATTCCTTAATAAACCGAATTTATGATTTCTTCGACAATATCTCCCACGTTACAGTGACTAGCTTTTTTTAGCTCTTCCGCCGTTTTTGTACTCGTACTTTGGTAATACACATCTCAATGCCATGTAATTGCAAATTTTTTGTTACTACTTTCCCTGTTTCCATATGGCACTCAATGACCCCCGCCACTACCTCGGAAAGCTACTTTGTTTCATTTATAGATCGTTGAGTGCCCCGAGGACATTGAAAAAGGTTCAAGTTCATTTCGGTACAGAAATCGAAAAGTCCTACGTCCCGGTACCACGGGCAACGTTTTCAGAGATAGCTACAGGCCGCAGCAGTTTACCAATAAAAGACCCTCCTTCGAGCAACACGTATTGCCTGCAATTTAATCACGGTTTCTTTAAGCACCTTTCTATGAAACACACCTAAAATTATCGATCTATGCGAACGACATACTGGGCACGCGTCTGTTCTTTGAACCGATAAAACGCTTACATTCTGAAATTGAATGCGCACAAAAACTGCGCGAGAACTGCGCATATTTAAGCGCAGTTCCTCACTACCTGATTCGCAAGCAGTAATTTCACGGAGGAAGGAAAAAAACTAGGAAGGAGCATTGCGCAACACAATTGAAGCCAAGTTACTCGGCCCTACACGTGACCTGTCGCGGTGAGATTTAGCGTCTTCCACAGGCTGGCAGCTGCGCTCACCTAGCGCGCGCTTCTTGGAAACGACAACGCTTGCGACAGCAGTATGCGGCCGCCACAGTCGAACGTTGCAAAGAAGACAATGAACAACTGAAGTTGCGGGAATATAATCGGCCGAAAATGTGCTCAGAGCAGTTGGTAAAGCGTTCGAAGAAGAGCGCGTTGATTGGAACCTGCCACGAAAAAAGCACACTGGACTGAGTCCGCCGAGCCGGGTAACCTGTTGGTCCGACTTCAAGGGGATGGCTTCAAGGAGACGTCGCTTGCGAAGGCTGGCTGCGTGACGAAAGGCTCCTTCCTAGTTCCACTTACTTTGTTCGTGGACAATTGAAAGGTGACCGACAACAGCCCGGAATGCGTCATTGCGATGTAGGCGGAAATGAAATGATCTGAAGTGAAGGCGCGAAAACGACGGCGGACGAAGAGAGAACACACTCACACACGAGTGTGTGTGGGTGTGATTTCTCTCTTCGTCCGTCGTCGTTTTCGCGCCTTCACTTCAGTTCATGCTTAACCAACACGCCCAAATATCCATCCTAGCGGAAATGAAAAGATCGTGATTTATGGTGACAGACTGGGGATGCTGTTCGCGATTTAGGATGTAACTATAATGTGAAGTTGGCACGGAAAGTAACGAAAACAGCACGGGCCCGAACTGGCGATTGGTAAACCTCGTTAGTTAAAATGTAGTCAACGAGATTACTGTATTAAGTCGTCTGTTATTAAGTGCCGCATACCTATTGTTCGATAGGCAACGACAACAACATCAAGCCAGAGCGTGCACTGAGCGAGAAGCGGTCAAAAGCATTGAAGTGAAGAAGCAGGAGAGATGTGCATACAGTTCCAACAGAGGAGACGCGTTCACGTGCCCTTTCTGGTATGGTTGAGGTATGCGCCCGGGAAGAGCTCTCCGATGGCATGCCTCCGTCCGTAGCCCTCATTGACTCATTGGTCTCGTTGAACACGGATGACTTCAAGCGAGGAATTCCAGCTGGGGTGCCTCGATGCCAGCGCCGGGCACCCTTGTTCCAGCTGTCAACGTTCACCACTATGCTTAGTACTTCTTGGTTCACGCACCCTTGCTACCCGCACCGCAACGTCAAGATGACACTACGTAAGCAGCCGTCCAGCATTTCAGCACTTCTGCCACGAAGCTGCACACCCTGTGAGCCGGTGGCAGTGCTAACCATTCTCACTGGTTACAACCACGCCTCATGCAGACGCATCTTGTTGTATCTTCTGCACTATTATTAACTTTTAATTTCGTTCTCAACATCACACCGAAATACAATCCATCATCCAAAGCATTGCGCAAAGCTTCGCTTGTACAGATTCCCGCAATGTGTGGGAGCACTATATATTATTTTCTCGTTGAGGGAACATAAAGAAAAGTGGTCGTTTACGGCGCCAATTCAATGCAAAACACAAGCCACCATGCTCATAAATGTGTGCCACAACGACGAACACTTCATTCAGATGTAAATCACGCTAATAACATTCCTGGCGTGTTGAGTACCCATCATTTCATACATTCAAACAACTTATTTGTTTGTGTACTAGACCCCACAGAAATATGGGTGCTATGTTTTCGGCAACCTAATTCAAAGGCTTTCTGCACATTTGCCGCACGCCTCACTACACCCAAGCACTTAAACAAAGCAACTGCATCATGGTAACTTCTGTTGTGCTTTTGTAACGTGGTAGCTTGTGGTGAGAATCAAAGGTTTGTTGCATAGTTGAAAAGCGCATATTCCCTCCTAGTAATGAAACAGCATATTTAACAGAATGACAAATCAACTTACTTTTGGCGATGGTTACGTGCTATTATTTGCAGTGTTGCAAAAGCGTATGACAGCAGATCAAACTAAGTGCTTAATAAATAGCAATTGTACATACTGTGGTGTCTATCGCTCATAGAACACGTCGCCGCCTAAGAGACTCGAAAACCGCGGATACACATCACAGAAAAAACCCATGATGTTTACCCTTTACATTGTTGCCAATCCAAGCTATCGCAATTAGAGCGCTTCGAGAAACCCACCGCGCTGCTGCACTTGATGGCATTCTGTTCATGAACGCAATAATGGCCGCATTTCGATGCTTATTAAGGTTATGATGTTATTAAAAAGAAATTTGATTGTGGGGTTTTACCTGCCAAAACCATGATCCGATTACGAGCTACGCCGTATAGGGAGACTTCGGAATAATTCTGTCTACGTGGAGTTGTGCACCTCAATCTAAACACGAGCGATTTCGCAATCCACCCCCCATCCGAATGCGGCCGCCGCAGCCGGGGTCGAACTCGCCACCTCTGTGACAGCAGCGCAACGCCGTACAGCCACTGCGCTGTACGATGGCGGCCCTCGAGGGTTTTGTGCCACTGGACGACGCAGCAATAGCGTGTACCATTAGCTTGCCGAATGACGAGGCCACGCTTGCCGTCGTGGAAACGCAACCACCAGTAGCACACGCTCCAACGCAAACGAGCGCGTGGTGACTCACCGTGCCCGCCGCATGAAAAAAAAATTCTATGCAAAATTGTAGGATAGTTTCCGGCACATATCGTTGTCTTGGCCGCCGTGTATGACAGCGCGACAAAATTTCGGAGAGGAGCCCCCTAAGTACCCCCCCCCCCCCTGGATACGCCCCTGATCCCAGGGTGCGTTTCATCTTTTGGCCCTCGCATTTACTTGGTATTATATTTCGTAATAGTAAAGTTATTTAAGAGCATGGTTACCATATATACTCGTGTATAAACCGCCCCCGTGCATAGCCCGAAGGCCCCTCCCCACTTTCGGACGCAAAAATTGGAAAAGGAAACTAAAACGCGCCAAAAACTGCGCCTAGTCCCACAAAGTGCTACAAGATGGTGCCAGTTAGTTTTTGCCACTCGCCGCACACTATTATCATCATCGTTGCGCGAAACGACGTTTCCGCTGCTTTCTGTTTTACCGCTACTCCGAGTGGATCGCCGCGGTCAACCACGAAACAACTCCAACAGGGCGACTGAAGCGAGCGTCTCTTCAGCAAGTGTGTGTTTGGATTCTGGACGCGTAGCGTTCGTTGTCAGTGAATACCATCGCAAAGAACTTTAGACTCACGGGGCTATATATCAAACGCCATGGACGGCACAGAGGACGATCAGCTGTGGGAGCGCGCCGATGAGGTGAGCTCGTCCGTCAGTGGTGAGAGTGCCGATGACCTGAGCTCGTCCGACAGTGATTAGCGCGAAAGCGACGATGAACAGTGAAATAAAATGTTTATATTGGTCACCAGTTTTTAAATTATCCGACCTAGTAGTCGCTGTGGCACTGTAGTGTGTTAATGTGGCGCTACAGGCCTGATTCGTGTATACCCGGCACCTGATCAAAATTTGATGAAAAAAAGTGCGGCCTATACAAGTGTATACACGGTATATAAATTTAAAAGATGTAGGTTCATGCTTTCGGTAATCGGAGAAAATGATCAAAAGTGTGCTAGTTGGTGTGAGTGTCACCATATTTTTAAATGCGTAAGTATTTCTATGCTTACCCAACGAGAAAAACCGTCCGTCCCGTAAGACGATCGCTTTCAAGATAGGACCTGCAGCAGCGAGCAAATACACCTTCGTGCTGCCTCTCACTTCAACGCCACCTAAGCGGCGAGAACACAGCGCGCACAAAGCTATCAGTACTCGCCGCACTGTGTCCACATCACAGATCGCTTTCAAGATAGGGGCCCGCGCGGCCGCGCCAAACGCAGTTGCCGCCGAAGTGCGTTTGGTCACGGTTGATAATGGTTCGACGCGGCTCCTGCCTGAGACATTTCTTGTTCGACCAGACAAGCACCCTTGTTGAAACGATTGCTCCGTGAGATGTACCCTGCGAGCCGCGTAGCGTCGATACGTGCAAACTTCGCATTGCAGCTCCATTTTATTCCACCAGGTGTGACGACATGTAGCAGTGACAGCGTATCGCGTCACGTGTCAAGTGATGTGACAGGTGCATCGCGTAGTCTCGATACCTGTGTTTACTCTTCGGTACACGTTGTGGCGCCTCCTCGCCAGTACGAATCGCTCTTGAATAACCGATTCTTTGAGCTACGCGCACGGCTGCAACCAGCTCCATCAATTGAACATGGCACAGCTTTACGCGGATTGTTGGGTGATGCACCGCGCGACTTCGAAGACCGTGAACTTGTCGCCCCGCACAACAGCCCCTATAATGCCTTTCACGTCAATTAGTGGGTAAACAGTGATGAATGTTCATTAGGCACTCACATCACACAAGCTTAGAATGTGTGGAGAGACCGTTCATAATTTAACCAAGCGAAGAAGTGCGATTAGCGAAGCATGCCACCGATAACTTTTCGCAAAGCCTGCGGCAATAAATCGATGCAGGAATATTTGTTTTATCAGCGACACGACAGTGCGGTTTCTAAAGGTCATTATTTATTTATTATTATTTATTTATTTATTTATTTATTTTATTTACTCTTTATCGCGGAACCGTAAACAGAGGGAGCGCCGCGCGTATAACGCGGCGGCCTATGCTGGAGCCGCGCTCTCTTTAGCAATATGGCCGCCGCGGCTTCACTCGCTCGCGTGGGCGGCGGCAGGCAGGGACTGGTACTCCAGAAGTTTTATACAACCTCTGTGATTCTAGCATTCTCAATACGGGCAGCAGCACCATCTGGCCGAGGTTGTGACGTGCACAGTAAGAAGTATTCGGTTAAAGCAAATCAAGCCACTGCCACAATCGCAACAAGTCACAATAATGAGAACACTACGAACACCAACGTTTTTGGTTCAGATTTGAAGCTATTTATTAAAGTATCTTTGAAAAATTTATTAGCTCCACCTTTTTTTTATAAAAGGCCTACGCACTCGGCTAAATTCCATCACGACAATGAAGCGCCCAAACACCACTACAAGAATTACCGAATATTTTCTGCGAGAAATTGACCTCAACCAGGTACGCCATGCGGGTTCTGTATGTTGGCATAAAGGCATCGCATTCTCGACTATATAAGTTGAAAAATATACACTTCCGATTTCATTGAGCGGATTCGAAGTTATGCAGGGGTGAACAAAAGCTCTTGATTGCTTAGCTATAATTAGCTAAGCAATTTGTATGTAAAAGCTATTGATTACTTAGCTGTAGTTAGCCAAGCAATTAGCTAATTGCTGCTAACAATCAATACATTTTACATACAACTGCACAACTTCGAAACCGTTCAATGAAATCGGAAATGTATTTTTTTGCAAGTTATAGTCGAGAATTTGATGCCTTCATGCCAACGTACAGGACTTGCATGGCGTACCTGGCTAGAGGTAGGCCGCAGGCGCGTGGGTTGTTTACAGACGGTCGTTCAAGCAGGCGTCGTCGGCAAAGTTCAGGAGAGCGCGGAAGAGCTTCCCGTGGCTCGATGTGCGGCCCGAGGGGTGCAGGATATCCTCCACCGACGAGCAGCGAAGGTTCTGGGCGCGGTATACGCGGGCGAATGTCGTGCGCACCGTCGAAAAGGCAGGGCGCTCACAGAGCAGATGTTGCAGTGTCTTGACAGCGCCGCAGTCACGGCAGAGGGTCGAGGCGGCCCCCCCCGGAGGCGGTGCCTGCGCTCGTTGGAGACTGTTGTTGAAAGGGGTGAAAAGTTGGGTTAAGTGCAACGCCGGCCAGACGGAACCGGTCCGGAGTGTGAGGAGGAAGGCGCGCTCCCTTCAAGTGAAGCCGGACTCCGGGAGATGGCAGGACAGCCGCCCCTGCACGACACGGCTGTCGGGATGACGCAGCGCGATCTCCCGTTTGAAGTGAAGCCGCGCCGCGGCAAACGAGTTGACTCGCGGCGACAGCGGGGATTAAGGATCGTGGGCGCGTCTTGCAAGGTCGTCCGCCGACTCGTTCCCTGAAATACCGACGTGCGAGGGTATCCACTGAAGGCGCAGGTCGCTTCCCTGTTGCTGCAGTGTGTGCAGCCTGCAGGGAACGCGTTGCGCCAGTGGCGGCGCGCGCTCGTCGAGCAGGAAGTGGCGCAAAGCGGACCTCGGGTCGCAACGAATCGCCGCTCGGTTGAGGAACGGCGACTCTTCGAGGATGTCGGCTGCCAGATGGAGTCCCACAAGCTCCGCTGTGGTGGAGGAAGCTCGGTAGGACAGGCGGCACTGTCTCGCGACATCGAGGTGCGGTACAACGCAGGCGGCGGCCGCGGAACCGTCCTGACGGACAGAACCGTCCGTGTAGAGGTGTGCCCTCCCCACCAGGTCGCCCTGTATCCGTGCAGAAGCGTCCTGCACCACAGCGCAATGAGGGGTGCGGTGCTTGGAGCGGACGCCCCGGCAGGTCGAGGCACACGCGCAGCGGCACACGCTGGTTTGGTGGCAGCCTGCTGCAGGGGTGGCAGGGGCATCGACCACCAGGCTGTCGTACAGCTCGAACAGCTTACCCACACGAGACTTGGGAAGTCCGCGGAGGTAGGACAGCATGGGGCCGGCACCTGGGGCACGGGATAGGCGCTCGATGTGGCCAAGCGCGTGCAGATCAGCGGTGAGGGAGACGGGCCACGCGCCGGCCTCTGCGAGCGTCTCCGCCAGTCGGGATGCGCGGGGCAGGCCGTGGCGCATGCGGAGCACTCGTCGGTGGTCGCAGTCGATGTGTCGCCACAGATGCGATCGCAGGCTGCACAGTGGGAGCGCGTACAGCGCCTTGGACAGCGCCACCGCAGCGTACATCCCCACCGCGAACAAGGGGGGCAGCCGTCACCACGCGCGAGGAGCGCGCGCACCGCGCCCTCAACTCGGCGCATGGTAGCACGAAGCTGCTTCACGGCAGGGTACCACGTCAGGCGGTGATCAATAATGAGCTCAAGGTAGCGCACTGTCAGTCGCCAGGGAAGGGGGACACCGTCGACGACCACGCAGCCAGTGCGGCGCCGGGCAGCAGCGCGTGGATGGACAATGATGGCCACGACTTCGCCGCCGACAAGCGCAGGCCAATGGCACGCACAAAGTCGCCGACCGCATCAACCGCCGCCTGGAGTCGCATACGCATCTGTCTCATCGCTGACGGCGGGTCACGGACGAAGAGCGCCACGTCGTCCGCGTAGACCACGGCGTGCACAGGGAGGTGCCCATTGCTGGGCACCCACTCGCTGATGGGCGCGAGTGCGAGGTTGAACAAGAAGGGGCTCAACACATCCCCTGAGGCACGCCGCACCTCAGTGAACGGGGCGAGCTGATCGCCCGCCCGACACAAACAACAGACGCTCTGTCGGTGAGGAAGGCTTCCACGTACGCCAGGAGTCTGCCCTCCACACCAAGAGCGCGCACAGCCGAGATGATGGTTGCGTGGGGAAGGAAGTCGAACGCGCTCTGGACGTCCAACAGCAGCAGGTACGCGGCGCGGCCGTCGCGACTCGCCTGTTCCAGCGTGCCCACGACGGCGGCAAGGTAGTCGGCCGTAGAACGGTGCGCGCGGAAACCGCACTGCTCAGGCAGAAAAATAGCGTAGACGTCCGCAATCCATTGGAGCCTGGACAGAGCCATCGCCTCTGTCGTCTTGACAGGGACTGACGTGAGAGAGACGGGTCTGTACGAGGCGAGGCTGCGAGGTGGCTTGCCACGCTTTAGCACCGGCACCACGAGCGCGCAGCGCCAGGACTCCGGGAGGCACCCGCTGCGCAGCAAACCGTTGAATACGGCGAGTTGATGGTCGTCCAGGTTGCGCAACATCTGGTGGGTGACTCCGTCCATCCCGGGCGCACTGCGGCGCCGCCCGCGGCACAGCACGCGCTGCAGTTCGTGAAAGGTGAAGTCGTCCTCGCACAGACTTGTGATTGCCTGCGCATGGGCTGACCGTTCTCCACCCCGCACGAACACAGCCACGTAGAGCACCCGCAGCGCGAACGCAGGCGCACCATAGTGCTAGAGCGGCGGCGGCCAAGGCGTCCGCCAGCTGTTCGGCGAGCGCCAGCTCGTTGAAGCCGTGCGCCACAGCGATGGCGAGCACAGTTAAGCGTGGTGTCTTGGGGCTCAGCAGTGCACTCAGGACGCGCCAGCCGCGGTGCTGGTTGCGCGGGTCCGCGAGCGACGAGCAGAGGCCCGCCCAGCTACGTCGGTGCAGCTTGCCGCGCTTGCCGTGTGCACACCGCGTCGAGACGGTTGTACATACACTTAAATCTCGTTATAGCGAAACGGTTTATAACGAAATAATGGATATAACGAAATAATATTAATTCCCCTTGAAAGTCCCCATAGAAGCCCATGTTTTTAAAATTTCGTTTTAACGAAAAAGTTTTATACTTATCAAGGGATATAACGAAAAATTTTCGTTACAAAATGACAATTCACCGCCCACTTTGCGCACAAAATACTGATTTGCTAAAATCCGCTGCGCTTTGCGGGCCTCTTAATGTATCTGTTTAAAACTCCCGCGGCTGCGCTTCACCGGCAACGCCCCAAGCCAAACCAAGGTGACCAAGCTAGCCAAGCCAAGCTGGCCAAGCCCATTTTCTGTTAGCGTGCTGTGCGCACTTTCTACAATTCTCAGCAGGAAGGAAGTCATCACTGGCGCTGTTGCACGCGGCGTAAAAGGTAGGCGGAAGAAGCTTCGGTCTCCTGCCATTGAAGCAGTGGAAGAGGCGCTGTTCAAGTGGTTTTTGGCTGCACGGGCTGCTCATGTTCCCGTGAGGGGGGCATTACTCCATAGAAAAGCCAGAAGCTTTGGCGGGTACGAACTCGAGATAGCAGCTGCTGCTGAGAAGGCGGTCCTTCGCTTGAAGAAGATGCAGCAGCAAAGCATCACTAACTTTTTCGCACCATCTGCATCAAAGGATACGCGGCAAGCGTCGAGCGCAATAAAATCAGTTCCTGTGTTTTTGTGTTTGATCCAAGTTTTTCGCCGTTTTTCGATTAACACTTTACTGTAAACGCAGCCACTCGGCTTCGACTGGAGCTAATACCTCCGCGATTACTTACTTGTAATGAGTACAGCCTCACATACAATAATTAGCCGTATAACAATTCGTCAGTCGCTATAACGAACTAATGGTTATAATGAAAAAAAAATCGGCGCCCGTTCGACTTCGTTATAACGAGATTTAAGTGTAGTCCAGTCTGCGGGGGCGCCGGAGCGGACCGCGCATCACTTAGCACGCCGGCGAGCCGCGCGGACGTTGATCTGAGCAGCTTGATGTCGGGGCACGGCTCGCGCACTCCGCAATGTGCGCGAAGCAATCAGTATAGCGCGACGGTCTCGCACACATCTCGCGGAAAAGCGGCCACCGCACGACAGCGTATACGCGCGTGCCGGCTCGACTTGGCTTAATGGGGCACAGGGTGATTGGGCAGTGATCCGATCCGGCGGTATCCGTAGGCGCTGCAAGGCGTAAGAGCAGCGCTCCGAGACTAGCGCCAGATCGAGCACTGTGGCGACTCCGTTCCGGCGAACGAAACGTCGCCTCACCACTGTTGAGGACGGTGAGGCCCGCAGCCGCGATGGCGGACAAGTCCCTTCCTCGCACGTTGCTGTTGGCACAGCCCCAGTCGCGGTGGTGGGCGTTGAAATCGCCGCACACGACAGAGCCGGGCGAGAGCAGCGCAGTGAGGCTGGCGACTCAAAGCCGACGGGCGCCCGCGCGAACGTAAACACTGGACACCGAGGTGTTGGTGTCGCGCACGCCCATAGTGACGGCCACACACTTGACCATCGCGGAACACAGGTGGTCCGTGGGGACTCGCACATGAGGAAGGGTGGCTCGCACGTAGACAGCGACGCGGGGACGGCCAGGCGGATGCGCGTCGTCGGAGCACGGCGCAGCGGCACACTCAGGCAGGGCACAGTCAGAGGCACTACTATAGCCGATGTAGCCCGGCAGCGAGATCTCCTCCGCACGCGCATGCGTTTCCTGAAGAGCGAGGACATCGGTGTAGTGCAAAGGAAGGCGCTCTGCGAGCTCAGCGTGTCGGGGGCGCAGGGAGCTGCAGTTCCACTGCAATATACGCGGCCGGGAGGCACCCTGAGATCTAACTGCCATGGCCGGTCAGTGCTCCGTGAGCGGCAAGCGCAGCCGCGCACAGTGGGCGTGCGGGGCAGTTCTGCGGCAAAAATTCTGCTGCAAACGAGAGCGCTGCAGTCAGAAGCGCGATGACGGCGTCGCGCGAGTCGGGGATCGCCGCGGGCGATCTAGGCACAGGTGTCGACGTGTTGCCCGCGACG
>NW_023606924.1:0-21766 GCF_013339745.2 Dermacentor silvarum | reverse complement strand
GCAAGATTGGTAAGTCACATTCATTATTATTCTTTCCTCTGAGGATACTTTGGAACTGCGAATTTTAGGAACGTTCTGTAAATTTAGAAACGCCCTGTAAAAGATAAATTTCGAGTTATATTAAAGTTGGCTTTCAGGAAAACGAGACAGCTGAAGGCTCGAGACAGGATAGCGTCAGTGGTTTTTCCTCGCAGAGATATGTCGATAGTTCGCTTCAGTTTCCGTTAAACTAAGACTTTATTTTCAGATTTCGCGAGTTATGAAAAATAACGCTGTATCAGGTTAGATACTAGTTATTCTGCAGTCTACTTCATCTGATTTTTAGTAATCGCCGGATGGCTGTTGCCACACGCACATGTAGAGTACCGCGCCTTAGAAACGGGCTGCGCGGATTGCTTCTAGTACTGGTATATTCTACAGATTTAATTTCTATTCGACGTATTATGTAAGGGTATATCTAAGGTTGTGCGTGTCTCACACGAGTATTTACAAGACGGCAGCATTTGAGTTTCAGTTAGTGCGTAAAAGTACTTATAAATAGGTGCGAATCTGCCTGTAGGCTTGAATGCGTTATTTGCGCGTTTTTTTTTCGTGGGTCGCACGCATAAGTTTTGCCCGTATGTGAGAGCGAGTCTGATAGTACTTCCGTGAAGTCCACGAGGCTCTCACTGGCACTATTACGTGCGTTAATAACCGGTGTAGAGTACGGACAGACAGTTCATGGCGTTTGTGCCGCATATGACAGTTCAATGGCCATTTATTTAGATTGATCCTGCAGTGAAGTTGGAGCATGATGGTGTTGTATACCTAGACGTGTAATGTTCCGTACAATTTTTTTAGTAAGCTGACGGTCATAAGTTCGAACCCTCCACCAGTCCACTACATTTTCAGGCATGGAGTGGCGCCCGACACCGGAAAAAAAAATCGCCCAGCGCTAGGGGGGCTATACTAGTCAAGGTGCAACCAAATTAGGAAGGCCCACTAAGCTTCAACAAAGTTACATCTTCACCAGAACAAGAATTGGCATCACTGATGCAGTATTCGGCCGCTACCTCCAAAATGACTACTCCAATTTACCCATGGCCCTCAGTCCCCAGCAGCTGCGGAGCACCTCACCAAGGCGGCGGTCAGACTTGCTACGCAGCAGAAGGTGCTAAGAATCTCTGGGTCCGGACAGGCCGCAAATGCAAACTGAACCTGGCACGTTTAACACGTGCACCCTATCGAGTGAGGCTAGATTAGCAGGGCTATTTGAAGGATTATCAGGTATTGACTGGGATATCATTGGCCTTCTTGAGGTGAGAAGAACTGGTGAGGCTTATACAGTGCTGACTGCCCTCTGCTACAGAGGTCTTCCAGATAGGATATAATTCGGAGTGGGATTTCTAGTCCATAAGGACATAGCGGGCAACATTGATGAATTTTACAGCATTAATGAGAGGGTAGCAGTTGTAATCAAGCTGAATAGGAGGTATAGAACGAAGGTTGTAAAAGCCTACGCCCCAGCCTCCAGTCATGATGATGAATAAACAGAACAGTTTTATGAAGATGTCGAATTAGCAATGAGAAAGGTGCAAACTCAGTTTACTGTGGTCATGGGCGACTTCGATGCAAAAGTAGGGAAAGGCAGGCTGGCGAGCAAGCAATTGGTAACTGCGGCATCGATTCTAGCAACACTAGAGGAGAGATAGTGGTAGAATTCGCGGAAAGGAATAGGCTCCGAATAATGAATACATTCTTTAGGAAGCGCAGCAACAGTAAGTGGATCTGGAAAAGCCCTGAAGGAAAAACAAGGAATGAAAATGATTTCAAACTCTCTGCCGATCGCAGCATAGTGCAGGATGTAGAAGTGTTAGGTAGCGTAAAGTGCAGTTAACATAGGTTAGTGAGGTCTACGATTTCTCTCAATTTGACGAAATAACAAACAAAATTGGTCAAGAAGAAGCAGACCAACCTAGACGCAGTTTGCGAGCACGCAGGCTGGTGCTCGCAAACAAGTATGCAGCTTTAGAACAGGAAGATAAAGACAACATAGAGTTAATGAATGAAACCGTAACTAGGTTGATCTCAGAATCAGCAATTGAAGTGGGAGGTAAGGCACCAAGGCAACCAGTACGTAAGCTGTCACAAGGAACAAAGGACCTAATAAAGAAACGGCAAAACACGAAAGCGTCAAACTCGAGAGGTCAGATAGAATTCGCTGAACGGTCGAAATTGATCAACAAGAAGAAAGTAAGGGATATCCGAAACTATAACGTGGAAAAGATTGAGGAAGCAGTAAAAAATGGACGCAGCATGTAATCAGTCAGAACAAAACAAGGCATAGGACAAAGCAAAATGTATGCACTGAAAGAAGCATACGAAAAGCAGGGTAATATAACCAGCAATTTCGATGACATAGTAAAAGCAGCGGAAGAATTCTTTACTGACCTATACAGTTCCCAGAGCTGCCAACCTACTTTCATTCGAATTAGTCATGAAGAGGATACAGAGGCCACTTCCATAACTAGCGAGGAAGTCAGAAGGGCCTTGAAAGACATGACCAGGGGAAGAGCTGCTGGAGAAGATTGAATAATAGTCTATTTAATCAAGGATGGAGGGGATATCATGCTTGAAATGCTTGTGGCCCTTTATACGCAATGCCTTACGACTTCAAGTATACCAGACAGCTGGAAGAACTCCAACATTATACTCATCCACAAGAATGAAAACATTAAACAAGTTTAAGATTTATAGACCCATTAGCTTGCTCTCAGTCTTGTATAAAATATTCACCAAGGTAATTTCAAATAGAATCAGGGTAACACTTCATTTCAGCAACCAAGCTTGCTTCAGGAAGGGTTATTCTACGATGCATCATACCCCTGTAATCAACCCGGTAATAGAGAAATCTGCGGAGTACAATCAACCTCTCTATATGGCTTTCTTACATTCTGAAAAAGCATTTGGTTCAGTAGAGATACCAGCAGTCATAGAGGCATTACATAACAGGATGCATACATGAATATATTGGAAAGTATCTACAAGCATTGCACAGCAACCTTGGTTCTCCACAAGAAAAGTAGAAAGTTACTTATCAAGAAAGGGGTCAGGCAAGGAGACACAAACTCCCCAATGCTATTGTTACGCGAACGAAGAATTAAGTACAGGAGACTATTTGCAAGTATATTTACAAAAGATAGCTGCAGCGCTGGCCAGATCAGCCGATAGCTCGAGAGCCCAGAGCAGTTCGTCTTCTTCTTCTAGGCGCCCGCGCGCCTCGTTCAAACAACCAAATACCACACGCGTGTAGCATAATCCCCCGGCGGCAGAAGCGACGTCCCGGATCATCTAAATGTCATCACTGGGAGGGTGATACTGCTTCAGTCGTGTAACGTGGACGATATCACTGGACTGGGAAGCAGATGGGGCGTCCGGGGCGATCTCGTAGGTGACGGGAGTCATGGCACGAATCACTCGGTAGGGGCCTGTGTAACGAGACAGCAGTTTTTCTGACAAGCCGACCTGACGCGACGGAGACCATAGAAGCACCAAAGAACCAGGCGGGAAGTGCACGTCGCGGTGTCGCTGGTCGTACAAACGCCGTTGACTCTCTTGGGAGTGCAGAAGGCGGCCACGGGCAATTTCCCTTGCGTGGGCAGCGCGGGCGACGGCGTCAAGTGCATATTCACTGGTGGGTGCTGCGTGAACAGGGATGCATGTGTCGAGGGGCAGTGCTGCTTCTCGGCCGAACAGAAGGAAAAATGGCGAATAACCGGCTGTGTCGTGGCGCGAGGAATTATAGGCAAAGGTGACAAACGGTAGAGCGAGTTCCCAGTCAGTGTGGTCGGAAGACACATACTTCGCGAGCATGTCTGTGAGAGTGCGATTAAGACGCTCCGTGAGGCCATTCGTTTGCGAATGGTATGACGTGGATAGCTTGTGCCTCGTGGCACAGGACTGCAGGATGTCCGCGATAACTTTTGACAGGAATGTCCGGCCACGGTCTGTGAGAAGTTGTCGCGGAGCTCCATGTAATAAAATCACGTCGCGTAGAAGAAAATCGGCAACATCTGTGGCGCAGCTTGTAGGGAGCGCTCGATTTTCGATCTATCGAAATAAAGATATGATTGCTTGCGCAAATTCGCGTGGGGATGAATGGGTAGCTGCTACACAGCTTTTTTTGCGAGACTTGTCTTGTTATGAGTGCAGTGTGCCAGGCTTCCCAGAATATTCTTCTGCGGCAACGGCAATAGCATTCACAATGGACGCTTCAGTAATTTCACAGTGCGAAATGCTGTTTTGCGCGTACGCCGCTTCTGCAGTTGCAGCGGCGTGATGAGGTATAGTCCGCAGAAGAAAGCTTGAAAGTCGCGAAGCAGCTTGATCTCCGGATGTATGTGCCACCAAAATGTCTTCGCCTTGAAATGTACGTGTGTTAGCGCTGGAGCTTGTATTGTGATTTTGTTTTGGCAAAACGAAAGTTGTCTTCGATTCGTCCGAAAAACGGATTGTTCCGGTATTTCCTTGATTCTTGTTTCCCGATACAAAATCTTGTCTTCATGCAGTTTGGAATTCTTGCAGATTCTTCGCTGGATGCGGTCACAACGGATGTGGCTTGATGTCTCGCTAAAGAAAGGCGTTCAGCGATGTCTTGACGCCGCGCTCAATCATGTAAATAATGAATTGCGGCGTGATGTTGCTTAGATGAATCATGTGACATGAAATAGGTATACTGCAGCGTTGTGTCCTGCGCATTCGGGGTGAGCGATGCAATGCGTCAGAAGCTCCAACGACAACATGAGCACTGCAGCATGCTGAAGACCTACATATTGTTGACTGATGTGCAGTAGTCAAACGTGGTTGAATGTTGGGCTTTGAAGGAACGAATATACGCACATATAGCTTAATGCTCAGTGGCTTTGCTTTCACCGGGAATGTCACAGCAGTCTTCTCGAATGAGCCCACTCATTAGTGCAACGTTGCCAGCGTCTCTGAGTACATTTAAATATCTGCAGCTGCTGAATCATGTAGGGGTCTCCATCATATACTTTGAAGCGATTGATAATTTCATCTTTGATTTTTCCCCATCATTTCTTATATTCAAAAATGTGGGTGAGGTAGAGTACAAAAGCCTCACCGGTGCCGTATTCATTAAAGTTGGCGACCTTCTTCTGTTCCGACCGTGGCGGAAATAGACCTTCACGAGCCCATTGTCCACTGATCAGGTGTACTTGGGTATTTCCAAATCTTCCGATGATGTGGTCATGATGCTGATCTGCGCAAGTGGGGGATCTGTGCGCTTGGGCCACACGGCGTCGCCTGGAAGACTACCACGTTGATGTGTGGCTGATGAGGCGGCTGCCAGATCTTCATCTTTGTTTGACGAGAGTAATAGGTTGGGAACGTTGAAAAACGTGGTTGCCAGAACAGTATCTTTTACTTTTCGTCTTCCTTCACTTCCACCCACCATCCATCTGTACATCGTTGCGTATATGGGATGCGTTGTATTCTTCGGAGTTTCACGTTTTAGTAGCTTAGTGGCATAATGTAATTAGTTTTCCGTTGGTCTTGGGAGCTCTGCAGCGATATCTCTTTTCGCGTGACGTCTCTACCAGATACCTAATTGCTTTTCTCTTCGGCATTTTCAGAGCAACGTTAAACAGGGAAGCTACATTGTAGCATCTGATTCTGTTAAGGTGCTGAATAAATGTTTTGGTGGTTTTCATTTCTCTTTGCGATGAAATGCGTGCCTTTTGATATTTCAAAAACCGTAAAGCACATACGTAGTTGCCTTTTAGAAAAACATTTCCTTTCAAAACATAAGTGAATGTCCCAAGGTTGTGCGACATTTTCACTCGCAGAACAAATTTATTTTCAGACGCACTCACGCACCAGGTCGATGACGTCCAACGTATTTTCATGTACGCACACCAAGATTCGCGATAAGCATTACTTCCCAGCTGTGGAAAGCTTTTTAATGTCAAGTGCGCCAGTGGGGAGATAGAAAGGAGGTACCGAAAGCATGTAAACCTTTCCGGCATCCCTGTTCGTGCTTACATTCGAGTGGACGCTAAATGTTTCTATTGTTTAAACAAGCGTTGATCAGAAAGTTACTGACTTGAAGATTCACTCTATCTTGCCTGGGTGAACGCATTCTTGGGGGGAATAATGATCTAATCACCGTAGTTGCTAGTGTTTTGTACGCTCCATTGCCTTCTGCAGAATTGCAAGCAGGGGTCCGATGATGCGAGTTAGTCCTTCGCCATAGGGCTGTGCCTGACGTTTTAAGCACACGCTTAGATTTGCATTTTGTAAAAGAATGATGATGAATGACGAAAGTATGACAATCAAGTTCTACTTCCAGCTCCCGATCTCTTTCACCAAGCGTGTGTCTACTCTTTTAAGCACTCTATTGTCCTCGTACCGGCGCCTTCCGCCAATCCAGCGTCAGATGTATTACATCATTCCCCGCTAATCCGGAGGTTGTTCGCCCTGTTCCTCCGATGAGAGCTTGTCCGAAAACACCCGCGCATCACTGCGTACGAAGGGAAAGAGCGAAGCACGCTGACCGCGTCCCCAGCGCAGACATGGTCGTTTGAACTGATGTCAGGTGGAACAGGAGCGTCTTCGCTACGCAGCCAAACGTGGTGCAGACCGCGAATCTATGCTGCCTCGAAGACGTGAGGCAAGGCAACGACGCGTGGCGGCCACCAAAGACGACAAGCGTCGTGAGCATTACGACCAGAAGCGACAAACCAAACAACGTGTGGCAGCCATGGAAGAGGAGGCGAGTGGTGAGCACCACGTCCAGAAGCGACATTCACAACAATAATTATGGTCAATCAAAGCAAACAGCATACAAAGCTTTTGAAGAATTTCGCAATCGCATTGCGCCTAAACTTCCAAACTGCACAAAACTATTGCACGGTTAAGCATAAAATTTCTGCGAGTTTGCAATTGTCCTGTATTGGCATGGGTTTCGCATTGTCTTTTGTGTTACTTGGTATAATGACTTCAGGAATATATGTATCTAGGGCTGTTAACGAGTACTACACTGAAAGTATATTATTCAAGCCTCTGATGTGCATAACCAGCATCTGCTATTAAGGGCTTCTTTCTGTAACCTCATGTTTAATTCTTCGGAGGGCGAGTATTTCATTCAAGCTGTTGGTGACCGGCCGTGTACCCCACGCAACCAGTTGCTCACGGAGGCGCAGATATATATATATATATATATATATATATATATATATATATATATCCAGACGTAATTAAGACACTCGAACCCATGAACTAGGGTAGGTCGAACCCTCGACCCACCAAAGGTCGAGGGTTCGACTTCTATCAGCGATCGTGAGTTTGAGTGCCCTACTTAGCTGTATAATAATTGCTTTGCCCTAATTAACTTCGCCTTAGCACCAAAGGTCGTAGGTACGAGTGCCTACTTTCTCTTTCTCTTGAAACTTTCTCTTGCCTAAGTTTGTCTTAACACCTAAGCGCGTGGGTTAATGTAGAGTTAATGCACCAACACATAATACCAACACAACACCAACACAATAAAGTAGAGTTAATGCACCAACACATGATGACGCCATGTGGAATGGTGTTACCTTAATTAATTTCACCTTAAGTCATACCAAATATCGTGGCTTCGTCTGCCACCAAAGGTTCTGGGTTCCACCGGTAATGGTGGCGCCATCAATTTTGGTGCCATTGAATTTTACGGTCAGTTAAAATTTCGACCCATAGGCCATCTAAGGCTTTCGCCCTAATTGCGTTGTGCGAGTGAAAGGCGTTGGGACATTAAATTTTTATTTTCTCGAAGGACATGTTTTTCTAGACAGAACCTACGTATGTGCTTTAAGGTTGTTGAAATACCAAAAGGCACCTATTATTTCGCGAAGAGAAATTAAGAACACCAAACATTTATTAATCACCTTAACATAGATGCTACCATGTAGCGCGCCACTGTGTCTCATTATTCTGAAAATGGTGAAGTGATTAGCAATTAAATGTCGTGACGTCACGCCAAAAGCGTTATTGCTGCAGAGCCCCTAACGAAAACGGACAAACTCATTATTTTATTCAATTAAGCAAACACAGCGTGATACTCTGAAGACTACCAAGCAGCCCATATATGTAACGGTGAGAGATGAATCGTGGGTTGAAGTGAAAGAACACGAATAATGATACCTAGTGTTCGGGCGAGTATGTTTATCTATATCCGCAACCTCCTGCTCGCATCACCAAAGTCGACAGGATAAAGACCTGGCAGCCACCTCGTCAGCCACACATCATCATGGAAGTCTTCCAGACCACGCCGTGAACCCCAACACAGGTCAGCATAATGACCACGTCATCGGAAACCTTGAATTGGGGTAGCCTGCGTGCTCCAAAGTCCTCAGTCCCAATTATAAAATTTTTATGATGATGGTGATAATGACATGCCCAATGTACACCGAAACAGCGGACCATGGGCCCAAGGAGGAATTGTTCCATCTGTTCGAGCTTCATGCATCCGCTGCATCATGTTCGGAATGGGAGATGGTCGCAAACTTCAATGAACAGGTGACCGGCCTGGCATTTCGCTTCTACCTCACCCACATATTTGAATGTAAGGAATTAATAGAAAAATTCAAGGATGAAGTGACCAGTCGATCAGTATATGATGGAGATTCTTGCATTATTCAGCAGCTGCAGGTCAGACAGACAGACAAAGAACTTTAATGAAGGTCCTGAGAAGCTCTGTTGCCCCCTCTCAGGGAGGCGACGAAGCCGCAGCTGCGGGTTAACAATTTTATTAATGCCACCAAACAACTAGGCCTTCACTTGAGTCTGCGTACAACCTGCTCTACGAGCAAATTGTCCGCGTGAGGAAATAAAGTTAATTCTCGGACGGCACCCATTTGCGACGGTTTTCTTAGACCCGTTTACCGTCCGAAGGCGGCTTCGGAATTGTTCAATCCTGATTGAGTAAATCACAGAGTTCTCATGGCAGGTTCGTACGAAGCAGATACTTCAAAACGTAGCTGTAGAATCAAGCAGGACTAAACACCGAGAAAATTCGTGCATCGCCGACCTGACGCAAGGCGAGTAGGCGCAACGGCGCGCTAAAGCGCCGCAGCATCGAGCCATGCTAAGTTAGCGGCTATGGCGTTGCTTGAAGTCACGGTTTCGAAACCGACAAACGGCGCCCGCATTCCGAAGTAGGTGAAAAGCTAAAATGCTCTTGGGCTTCCATTTAGATGCACGTTAACTTAACTTTATTACTGAACCCTACCAGGAATTCCACCTGCATGGTACTTTGTTACTGCCACCCGCTCGAACTTCTCGCCGCCTGTTCAACTCGTTTGTTAGCTTATTTCTAATTACTTGCTGCATCCCATGCTTGTGTTTTACCTTTTAGGGGCGAAGCTCCTTAGGGTGTGGGTCTGTCCCTCCTCTGTAGTATGTAGTAGTAGTAGTAGTAGTAGTAGTAGTAGTAGTCGTCGTAGTAGGTAGCCACGTCTACTTTATGAAAAAAGAAATCACCGCATATTCATGGGGTGAATGATGATGAGTGGGCGAAGCTCCGGAGGGAATCATCGGTAAACCGTGAATCTTCCGTGTAATTCGCCCAGTCTCGCCGCAATAAATCGAACGATTGACTTCCACCAATGAGACACGCCATATGTGACGTTATTCCTGTTTTATAACAGCGCCCTTCATTATAATTGCACCATCTCTCGCTTAAGGGGACGCTAGCACAAACGCGTTAGAAACGTGCAGTACTCTAGTAAGGGAGGGAGGCCACAGCGTCTTACGCAGCCGTTTACACATGCCGCAACGTGCACCGCGTTTGCCGACGCCATCACATGACTGCTGAGAGAGTACAACCCCCGTATTCATAAACGCTCCTCGACTTGAACTTGACTTGCCACCGCCTTCAACGCGTTTCGAATGCGCTGTTCAAGTCTAGGAGCGTTTATGAATACGGGGGTAAGGCGGAGAGGCCACAGCGTCTTACACCAGCTTCTTACACGGGCCGTAACGCGCTAGCACAAACGCGTTAGAAACGCGCAGTCTTTCGTTAATGTTGGGTATTTGTTGTCATCGTGGTGCGTGTGTCCATGTGCGCTTCGTGGCGTAGTTAAAGAAAGAATTTCCACTTGACCCGTATGGCATTCGGTACTTAAGCGTAGATAACGAGGATGGGGCGCCTTTTGATTTAATTATGCTTATGGGCCTCCACTGTATTTCGCGCTCCAGAATGGCAGGATACTACGTTGATAAGGATGCACTGCCTGCACGAATTTATTTTCGTGAGAGCATGCACTGGTTTGTTGAAATCAATAAGGCATTAGCGGAACCCCCCGAGTGGCGCTCAAAAGTAGAGCCGCTTGTGGATCTGCGCGAATTCTAAATAGACGCAGCCAGCACGATGGTGGTTGAATACGCCTTCCCCTACTGTATATTGTAACTGTATATTGTACTGTTCCTTTTGTGAAACTTTGTGTGTCAAAGCCAGGCAATAAAGAAAAAAAAAAGCGCTTCGTGGCGTAGTGGTTAGCGCCGCGCGTTCGGAAGCGAGAGGTCCCTGGTTCGATTCCGCGCTACAGACACAACTATCGGAATTTTTTTTCATAAAAGTAGACGTGGCTACCTACTACATACTACAGAGGAGGGACAAACGCACACCCTAAGGAGCTTCGCCCCTAAAAACATATTCCGAAAGTTGCGTCCGTAGCGCGGAATCGAACCAGGGACCCCTCGCTTCCGAACGCGCGTCGCTAACCACTACGCCACGAAGCGCACATGAACACACGCAACACGATGATAATAAATACCCAACATTAACGAAAGACTGCGCGTTTCTAACCCGTTTGTGCTAGCGCGTTACGGCCCGTGTAAGAAGCTGGTGTAAGACGCTGTGGCCTTTCTGCCTTACCCCCGTATTCATAAACGCTCCTCGACTTGAACTTGGCTTGCCACCGCCTTGGGCGGCGCGTTCGAAACGCGTTAAAGGCGGTGGCAAGTCAAGTTCAAGTCGAGGAGCATTTATGAATACGGGGGTTATACTCTCTCAGCAGTCATGTGATGGCGTCGGCAAACGCGGTGCACGTTCGGGCATGTGTAAACGGCTGCGTAAGACGCTGTGGCCTCTCCCCCTTACTAGAGAGTACTGCACGCTTCTAACGCGTTTGTGCTAGCGTCCCCTTAAGCGGGAGATGGTGCAATTATAATGAAGGGCGCTGTTATAACATAGGAATGACGTCACATATAGCGGGTGCCATTGGTGGAAGTGAATCGTTCGATTTAGTGCGGCGAGACTGGGCGAATGACACGGTAGATTCACGGTTTACCGATGATTCCCTCCGGAGCTTCGCCCACTCATCATCATTCACCCCGTGGATATGCGGTGTTTTTTTTTGCATTCTGTTTTCCACTGCTCATTACCGTAATTCATTATAGGTGAACAATAATGACAAAAAATCTTGTTTTTTCCGTGTGCACTCTATACTTGTAACGTAGTTCGTTCTTTGTTGGATACCATTCGCTCCATTATATGTAATTTCAATACTGTTTCCCCCACCCCCTATGTAATGGACAATAGTTAAGGGTCCTTAAGGGTAAATAAATCAAGATAAATGATGACGACGAGCCACGCGCGGGGTGAGGTAAGGCAAATGCTGCCCTTCTCGCAGGCTGTCAACAATAACGCACGACAACGCCTCAGGAAAACGTCTCTCGCAGTGTCTTCTGTGCAGTACGCTGACAAATGCCAGTGATGCACACAAGGTAGCGCTTAACATTACCTCACCATTCTCTTATTGCACTAAATGCTGAGGAATTTAAACATTAGCCGCCAATCACCATTTATCATTTATCGTCATTTATCGTATATTTAAACATTTATCGTCAATCACCGGAAACGGAACAGAAAGCTTCGCCTACATCGGTTCTCACGGTGCATGCGATCCGCATTTTTTGTTTCTAGACATTTTCTCGGAGAGTTCAGTGCGCCTTTATTCTAAGGTGTGCCTTACTTTATAAAGTAAATGTGTGCACCTAACCGAAACGAATTATTAAATTCTCCCAATAAACGTATTAAAGTTCAATACATGCATACAAGCTGGCGAAGCAGCACCGGGGCTGTCGCAAACCTTGGAGAGCGGGATCATGATGTTAATAATGGAATTGGTAACCACTCGTAGTTTGCAACTGACACTACTGTTCGTCCCGGCATACAGCTTTGTTTGACACTAGGAATCCCGCCTCTCTCTCTCTCTCGGTCATTGTTCGCTAAGAGGTGCGTAACTGAAAGAGGACAGCAAATAAAAACTCGAATGTCGTTAGCGGCCCGCTGTGGCTCCTCCCCCGTAAGGGGGGCTCGGAGTGGCCCCTCAGGACCTGAATAAAGTTTATTGTCTGTCTATCTCTCTGTCGCGTAATGTGTTGGTTCGATGCTCTAAACACACAAAACAATCTTTGAACGGAATTTTACGCTAATCGGTCAGAAAATCTTCCATAGAACTGTATATTTTTTTCTTGTAACCACGTCCAGAACATAGCTAACGAGAATTTCACGCTGTCTCCAGGGCAACGGCTGCCGGAGATATAGAATCAATGTCCATGGGACTAAGACCATGGAATAGATAATATCGCGATCTGATTGCAAGTGCTTTTACCTAAACTCTACGCAGCAAAAAATCATAAATATTTTACTGATTCTCTTTTCAGTCCTAAAACGTGCGTTAACCATACAGCAACTGATACACATTTCTTTTGAAAAAGATTGTGCCTCAGAAACTGCATTCAGTGTCATTCCAATTGTCATGAAATTAAAAAAAATCACATGTCTCAACTGCATATGCAAAAATTGTAAATTCTGAATTGTCTTTTTGTGTGAGTGTGTGTGGGCGCAAGACTTCTTTGTCGGGACTTTCGCTCAAGCCAGGTTCATTTGTTCAGAAAGTAATAAATAACGCTCCCAGAAATGCAAAAACGGTTTGGTATCTCAGAGAAACTTTTACCAGCTGTTCATTATACTATCCACCATTTTTGTTAGGATGAAGTAGATGAGTTCTTTGTGCTCGAGATGAATTTGTGATCCGGAAACTGCTTCAAAGCTACATCGAAAACGGATCGGGAATTTATTGCACTTTTTAAAAGAACAACATGTATGTTATTTCAGTTGAGCACAAGTTCTATTTACCTAGGGGTACTTTTGGTAAGGCACCTAAAAAATAGCGGTACAGTTATTTAAATAATTTTCAGTTTTGAGTTTTCAACTAAAACATTTTAAATATTTTACGCAGCAGTTTACTTTTCTCTTTCTGCAGACTTCCCTGGGAACGTATCAGACATGGCCTATTTTCTATTCTTAAACGCATACCTGTTTAGAGTTTCGTTTAATTATTACTATTCAAGCGAAGCTAGTTATATGGTACAGATTTCGGTGGCGTCCGTGTACGCAAAAAACTACTACCATCATAAGCATTGGCTCGAGCGTCGTCTTCAACCGCATCTGACTCGTGGGTGCCCCTCGGTTTGAGCTCGTGCTCCGAACGCGCTCGTGCCACTGCTCCCGCGTTCGTCATCGTCGTCTGCTTCCAAAGCTGGCTGCCATGGCGCTACTTATCCCGGCGGAGAATTACACATCTCTTCGGTCGTCGTAATGGGGAGGCCGCGATTACGGAGGTGTGAGCCATTGCTTAAGGGGGCATGAGCCATTCAATGTCTTACGTAACGGAGAGATTTAATTTTGAAGCAATTGAATTTCGAAGAATCGCAAGCGGCGATGGTAAGCAAATGTTGCAAACCACGCCGCCGAGCAAACCTCGAACGGAAACGACAACGTTCGCCTGCCGGAATACCGTCAGTGACTTCGTTCTCTCCGTCGCAGACGTCGCATCATGGTTCCTTTTGGTGCACCCAGGACAAGGTTCGCTTACCCACATTTTCTGGTAGGGGTAGGGTTGGTTTTTAATTATGAGTTCCTGCTTCACTACAATTGGTTCATATGATCTTTTTGTCAAGATATCTAGGAGATAATGAAGTGCTAGGAGAAGAAATGGCGTTTGGGATAATGTTTAGCCTCGACCTTTGCAAAGCGCCCGTTACAATATATTTATATACACGTACCTGCAAGGATGCATCCGCACAGAAGTAAGGTAGCGTTCATTATAAAGAGCCGTCCTCTTGAAATATATTGAATGCGTAAAGTGTTTAGTGGTTTTGCAGGTGGTAGGAAGTCTGTTTGCCCAGCTGCAGACGTTCTTTCTGAGACATGAGTAAGAAATGACGCAGATATTATGGGGATGTCACCAATAACATTCGAATACAGGGCATCATTACTTTGTATCTCAAAAGCAAATAACACAGAGACTAACTTGAATGCAAGATGTAAGACGGTTTTGTAATGTCACTTCTCGGAGTAAGAATGGAGAAGAGCTTTCACTACAGCTCTCTCGGAAACTCACAGGCATCTGCACCCTGCTTACCAATAAAATAAAATTAAGCTTATTGTCATGCTGTTGTTGACTAATATAAATGTTTTTGTGCTTACAGCCGCGTTCTGCTTCATCTTAGGAATCAGACACCAATAAGAATTAAGGTAACTAAAGTCAAAGGCAGCGGCAGTTTTCCAAAAAGATTCCATTCTCACTTCTGGATTATGCTTCTTTTCTGCCGGTTAGGTTCCTGTCTTCTCGCGCCGCTGCACTGCGTGGCGGGAGAAGAGAGGCGAGTGAGCTTAGCTGGTAGACGTTGCAAACTGGTTTTCCCCGGCCGCTTCCTTCTCCATGTGTTTGGCTCTCGCGAGTAAACGGATACCAAAATACCATATTTGGTATTAAATAATGCGCACGAAGTGACAAATCCGTTTACTAAAGGAAAGAACAAGCACGGTCAGAATTAATAAACAAAATTATCGTGCAATCATTTTGCACAGCTTTAAGGGAGATAAAAAAGGCATAGTGATGAAATAGTTATTTGACACATCCGCATGTTGGTGGTCTGACAACTGAGATTTAACCTAGAATGCATTCTATGGCTGGCAACAAGCAGCAGAAAGGTATGAGAGCGGGCTGATTGGTGTTTCATCTTGTGAAACAGCACGAAAAGAGTAAGAATGCGGCAAAAAGGTGAGACGGAAACAAGCGCTGACCTCCAAGTAGTTTTTATTTCTCAAGAAAACACATATATATCCTTTGAGCACTTCCGTGATTTTATAATGACCAAGACATTTTGAAATTATGGATCAGTATCGCAAGAATACAAAACGTCAAGTTCATGAGCAGACGCATCATTTACTATGCATTCCAAGAACTATCGCTACTTATATGAGAGCGCTATGGAAGGGTTACACACAGCTCTTCCATTTTCTATCGCCGCGGCTTCTATAATCAATCCGGCCTGTCACATGCATCTCTTGTGACTACTACAGTAACATTCAAGAGGGAGGTGCGACCACATTGAAAACAAGATAGTGCCAAAAAAACAACCCTGCTGTTGTCAACTTGGAGAGCGAAGCTGTATATGGCTACCCCAGCAAATTTTCTGTGTCTGTGCATGTAGATTGTGGCGTGACAAAGAAAAATTTTCGACTACAGAGCTAGTGTAATCTTGAGTTTGCACGTGGCGGCATTATTTTTTCTCGTATGTTGAAATTACAATCCGATGATATCATACCTGCAGGTTGTGTGTAAGTCGTACTTTACAAATTTTGTGACGCACTTTGAGAAATTGGATTCATTCAATAACGCACTCGGGCCAAGCGGAGGGTCTACTCCCATTGGACCACCAACGTCCTACAGATGTCGAACCGATGTACGAAACGGGACATTCGGACGTCCGTAGGACGTACGTAAAACTCCTGTGGATGTCTTCTGGATGTCCATGGGATTGTCCCATGCACGCGAATTGGCGATCCTAGAGACGTCCCACTAACGTCTTAATGGGATATTGGGACGTCCGAGAGATGTTTAAATGTGGATATTTCTTTTTTCCATAATCCCGAGTACGTCCGCAAGACATTTTGTCGGGATGTAGGATGTTGCTGGGACATATTGGCTTAGCAATTTTTGTTTATTTGTTTATTTGAACATACTGCTAGCCTCGCATTTGAGGCGGTTGCAGGAAAGAGGCATGATACTTATTCAAGAGAACACGGTTTAAGTAGGCGCGGACAGAGATAAGTTAGGTGAAAAGGGCAGTACATATGCATTCTATATTCATTATACAAATGCCATAAAACGAGGGGAAAAAGTAGTAAATGCCGTGTTGGAAGGTTTAACACACAAAAGAAGAACAAAGAACGAAACTGTAAATATATTGGATGTTCATTGCGCCAGAGACAAGACTCAGCAGGTACTGGGGGAGTCATGAGCAATCATTTACATATATATATATATATATATATATATATATATATATATATATATATATATATATATATATATATCAGGACAGAAAACAAGCCACTGCAAAGTGATTCAGAATGCCATTGTACGACACAGCGCGCCTACGTGCAGATAGTAGCTGCAAAGCATTGTTTGACAACTTGGCGATAAGAGTTTCGAGTGATGTGCAGGTGACAACGTCATCAGGCAACATATTCCATTCACGGATTGCCTGTGAAAAAAATGAGTACCTGAATATGTCGTTGTGACATCTGTATTCTGTTAAGTGCTTGGTGTGTTTTGTTCGAGAACTACGTGTATCTGTCTGCAGTAAGTAGTCACTCGCATTGATTTTCATACTGCCATTAAGAAAAAGGAAAAGAAATTTAAGACGAAGTAGTCGGGCTCGATTTTGTATAGTGGGACGTTCAGCTTGCCTTAATAGTTCTGTAGGGCAGTCAAGACGGGGATACTTATTAAAAATAAATCTAATCGCTTTCCTTTGTACGCTCTCCTATTTTGCTATGTACTGTTTACGGAAGGCAAACCAACATACTATTCCATAATCCAGTATAGAGCGAACTAGGGACTGGTATGCTAAGCGTTTAGTATCTATTGATGCGGATCTAAGCAACCGTTTTAACGAGTATAGAACTGCCAGTGATTTATTGACAACATATGTTACCTGCTTGCCCCATTTAAGATCTGATGAAATTATGACACCTAAATATTTATACTCTTCTACTTTCTTCAACATCTGTCCTTGTAAATAATACGGGAATTTCATAGGCGCTCTTTTATTCGTCACTGTCATACAAACAGTTTTTTTCTGTTTTAATCACCATCTGCCACGTTTGGCACCATTGTGTTATATTTTCAAGTGCACTGTTTAAAGTTATCCGGTCTTCACGACAGGTTGCTTCCTTGTAGATAACGCAGTCATCTGCAAACATTCTTGCTGTGGCGTTAGTATTAATGTGTAAATCATTGATAAAAAGAAGAAAGAGGATAGGACCTAAAACGGCACCTTGTGGGACGCCAGATAGCACATCGCCGCAATCAGAAGAGTAGTCTTTGAAACATACATATTGACGTCGACCTGCAAGATAGCTTTTCATCCACTTCGTGATGCTGTTATCACCGAGGTAGTGGATAAGTTTCTGAAGTAATTTAGGATGGGAAACCCGATCGAATGCTTTGGATAGTTCTGGGAATATCATAGCAGTTTGACTGCATTTGTAGATTATAAGCACTAAGTCGTGGATTGTCTCAATCAGTTGAGTAGTCGTAGATAATCCTTTTCTAAAGCCATGCTAATTAGGGACAACTAAATTATTTTTTTCTACAAGTGATACTATAAGTTTTAGGATTATATGTTTGAGGATATTGCCGGCCGTACAAGTAAGCGAGATTGGTCCGTAATTTGCTGTGCTGGCAGTGTCACCGGATATATGTATCGGGATAACCTTAGCAGTTTTCCATTTCACCGGAACTTCGCCCGTTTGCAATGATTTTACAAGAATATTCAGCAAGAACTTTGACATTCATTCGCGTAGCGCATTAAAAATGCATTTGGTATGTTCTCAGTCCCACAAAAGGTTTTGGGTCTATTTCAAGTAAGAGGAAAAAAATTCCCGATTCGGTTAAGATTAAGTCGTCTAGTTTTGCTGTGTTGCTCGGAAGAGGTTTGAGGTTGGGTTGTTTACCGTTGTGTTGTGTAAATACTGAAATAAAGTATTCATTAAACTCTGCAGCCTTTGCCATACCATCAGCTGGTGATGGATTACTGCTCTGACGTGACCTTGAATTAAGGCATCGCCAAAACATAGACAGAGATGTTTTGATAAAATTACTTAAGGTGACATTCATGTATTCATATTTTGCCTTTTTTTACGGCCGACTTTAGTGCCAGGGAGTGTTCGCGTATTTTGGTAGTGTAGCCTGGTATGGGTAGTTTATTTCTCAGTTTCCTTAACCTGGCAAGCTTTCGCTATAATTGTATTATGTTTCTTGTTATCCAAGGGTTTGTCGTACGTACTGGTTTGATCCTTGTGGGAATATATTTTGATAAGCAGTGCTGAAAGATTGTTTCAAATGTCCACCATAATCCATCTACTGAAACTGTAGGATCATGTGAGAACGATCTAAAAGTTGAGTAAGAGTGATCTAGATAATCAAGAACGCTGACGTCGTCGGCATTCGCCCAGTCGAAAATTCGTGTACTCCCTTTTTGGGTAGGCGGAGGTGCACCTAACAGTAAGGAACATTTAGTAGCTCTATGGTACGATATACCGTCGACAACTTCCCATGAAACTCTGTCTTCTGCGATAGCATCACTCACAAACGTCAAATCGAGTACATTCCTGCTTTTTGCAGTAACACGTGTTGGCTCCCGTATGAGACGTCTAAGGCCAAAATTAAAACATAGATCAAGCAGTGCCTGTGCGTGAGTTGAATCAGCAATGTTATCAAGGGAGTCCTATGATATACTTGCAAGGTTAAAATCCCCCGTAAGGATTAGCTTTGTAATATGTGTAAAAACATTTTCCATATAATCTGCTAGCACGTGTAGCATATCATGGGAAGTATTAGGGGACCGGTACATGGTGCTTAAAAAGAGGGAGAATTTATCTATCATGATTTTGCACCAAAGTGCTTCAGCATCAACAATTTCCGGCATAGGTGTGACGTAAATATTTTCTCTTATCAAAATTGCTACGCCACCACCGCGAGAGGACCTATCTTTGCGAAATGATAGTAGAACCCCGCGGGAAGATATCGCTGCTTGAAATATCAGGAGAAAGCCATGTTTCGGTTATTGTTACAATATCAGGTCTATGTTCTCTAATAAATGCCCCAAGTTCTGTGCTTTTGTTCCGAACACTTCTGGAATTTATGTGATGATGATGATGTATGGTGTTTAATTGCGAAAGGTAGATGTGTCGTGGCTGTAAAAGGGCCTAAAAACAACCGCTGTAAAATGCGTAAAATGTATACGTAATAAAATTATGGCAATTGCTAATGAGGTGCACTACGATCACGAAAGAATAAATTGCAAGATAATGACGATAGACGAAAATATATCACAGATAAATATTTTTAAAAAGCACTACTGCCTTGACAGACCTCTTGAAAATGTAAGGGCCTGCAGGCGCGTGTTAGGCAAACTACTATCGCGGCGACATCCTCTGAAGAGAGGACGCGCTACGAATCTATTGGGCAAATAACATGCAGCACATCGCTCAGAAAATCCAGAACAGCTTTGGTGTTAAACAGAGGTTCGTCGCCAAGAAACATAGCGGGGTGGAGAAGGAGACGGTACTGGTACGCTAGAGGGAAGTGTCTTTTTCTCTCTCTTTCGGCTTCCCTGCACTCCACGAGCACGTGGAGCACGGTAAGCCTCTCTCCACATCTACCGCAGGTTGGCGGGTCATTTCCAGTTAAGAGAAAATTGTGGGTGCCGTATGTATGTCCTATTCTCAGACGAGAGAATAGGACATTAGTTCGTAACAGGATGCAAAGGGCCAATCTGTGGCTTAACTAAGTGGAGCTTATTGTTCGTTTCGGCATCCCACGAGCGCTGCCAGTGGCTTCGAAGTTTCTTTCTCAAGTAGGGCTTGAGATCTGTGGCAGGGATAGAAGCGGTAGGGTTAAGGGCTCGCGATGTAGTTGATGTGGCCATTTGATCAGCCAGAACATTGCCCTCGATGCCTCTATGGCCAGGCACCCAGCACAAAATAATATGCTGGTTAGACATGTAAGCTTTGCATAGAGCAGAATACAGTTCAATGAGTACAGGGTTTTTGTGTCTGTGTAGAGTCATGAGGGCTTTTACGACGCTTAGGGAGTCTGTAAATATTATTGATGTTTTGAGTTTTGATTTGCCTATACTCTTCACAGCCGATAAAAGTGCATAGGCTTCAGCCGTAAAAATGCTTGTTTCCGGGTGCAGTACATTGGACTCGGCGAACGACGGTCCGACTACCTCATAAGATACCCCTGCATGTGACTTGGAAGCGTCAGTGTAAAACTGAGTGCAGGACGAGTACTTGAACTGGATTTCTAGAAAATGCATCCGGATATGTGCCTCTGGAGCGTTTTTTGTGACCTCTACAAATGAAGTATCACACTCTATGATGTGCCACTGCCACGGTGGCATGGCTTGGCTAGGGCCATCAAAGTATTTTCAAGTAGTGGGATGTCCATTTCTTCACTAATTTTCCTTACACGTAGTGAGAAAGGTTCTCTTGCTGTCAGCTGGTTATTAAAGAGTGTGGCACTGGTCATGTCATTTACGGTTGAGAAGGACGGATGTTCCGGGTTCGCATTTACTTTCAGAAAATAGGTGAGGCTTAAGTATGAACGTTTCATGTAAAGCGACCACATGTCCGCCTCTACATACAGGCTTGCCATAGGACTTGTCCTGAAGGCACCAGTGGCTAGGCGGATGCCTAGATGGTGTACAGTATCCAGCATCCTTAGGGCGCTTGGTGTAGCGGAATGGTACACTATGGCGCCGTAATCTAATCTTGTGAGTATGAGGCTCTTACACAAATTCAAAAGACACTTTGTGTCACTACCCCAAGCAGTGCGTGACAACACTTTTAGAATATTCATTGTTTTCACACACTTATTTCTTACATACCGTATGGCTGCCACAAATGTAAGCTTCGTATCTAGAATCACACCTAAAAATTTATGTTCTGTTTTTACGGGCACGCGTTCTCCCTGCAATTCAATGTCAGGATCGGGGTGCAGACCCCTCTTTCTGGAGAACAGGACGCAGGTGGTCTTTTGTGGGTTAAGGCTAAACCCATTCTCGTCTGCCCACTTCGACACCTTGTTCAGACCAAGCTGAATCTGCCGCTCACAGATTGCAAGATTGCACGAGGTGAAACCTATCTGTACGTCATCGACGTATGTACAATAAAACATGTTTCTTAGGATATACAGTCGCAGTCTTTATGATAAAGAGAGTGCAACTGAGCACCCCGCCGTGTGGCACTCCAGTTTCCTGCACAAATGGTCTTGATACAGCATTTCCCACACGAACGCGGAAAGTGCGATTAGATAAATAACTTTCGATGACATTTAACATGCAACCACGTATACCAACGTGTGAGAGGTCTCATAGTATTCCAAACCGCCAGGTGGTATCGTAGGCTTTTTCTATATCAAGGAATACAGAGAAAAAGAACTGTTTACGGACAAAGGCTTCACGAATTTGCGTCTCAATACGTATCAAATGGTCGGCGGTGGATCGTCCTTCTCAAAACCCGCATTGATACGGGTCAAGCTGTTTGTTTGATTCGAGGAAACGTATTAGTCGGCAGTTTATCATTTTTTCGAACAGTTTGCAGAGGCAGCTTGTTAGTGCTATAGAGTGGTAACTCGAAGCAGAC
>NW_023606923.1:12500-38071 GCF_013339745.2 Dermacentor silvarum | reverse complement strand
TCTGGTGGTCTAATAAAAGCACCCGTCGCCCAAAGGGCTTCAGGCTCACTGCATGTATTAGCTCTAGAATTGCCACAGTTATCCAAGTAGGAAGAAACGATCTAAGGAACCATAACTGATTTAATGAGCCATTCGCGGTTTCGCCTTATTTCGGCATGTACTTAGACATGCATGGCTTAATCTTTGAGACAAGCATATGATTACTGGCAGGATCAACCAGGTAATCGTTCAACTGCGCGTCCAGCCATGCCGGACGCCGTTGTTGCGACGCCGAGGCCACCTTCAGGCGCCTCAGCACGCTTCGTTTTTGCAAAGCCCACCTCTTTGCACAGTCCGAGATGACGGCGTTCGAGCTCGCTACGGCGCCCTCCCCGCAGGGCTGGGTATCGCCACGCGGCAAGAAGCACGCACACTCTCGATAGATTCGTTGCGTCGACTCGGTCACGGCTTGCGGGATTTGCCATCAGCCCGCAGCACTGGTGGACCGATCGGCGCTTGCAACGTAGCCGAGACGGCAAAGCCGCCAAGCGACGGGTCACGCCCGCGCCTTCGGCGCTTTCTTATTTGACTCGTCCGAGGACGATGCGGAACACACCTCGATATCGTGGATACGGCGTCGTCCGACAACCAGCCCCTAACGCATCAAGCGGATGAGGCTGCAGACGATTGCCGAGGGATCCACGGGAGAGGCTCCGGGGACACGCTTGACGGGCACGGAGCCCGCCGCATATCAGACACCCAGGTCGCACGCACTCGGGGGGCGACTGCACTCCAACCCCCATATAATAGCAGCGATAAGTACCCAGACCTCCATGGGGCCGTACTCGTGGCATTTTCGACGGGGATTTGGCGGAAATCGTGCCGCACCTTGACGAACTTTGAAAGTTTACGTCGGCTGCACAGGGCCGAAGTCGTGAAAACCAACACCGCGCAAGAGGGTCGTGATCGTCAATGTTTCGCCAGCGGCGAGTACGGCTTCGCGAATATTCACGTGCCTGAACCACCGCGCATCCTGTGCTGACTTTCACGGCGAACGAGCTTTCCGCTGCCGCACTTTCTCTGCAAACGTTGTGCCACGCACGGTGCTGTGCTCCATGACCGTTGTTTTGGACGGTGGCTTGCGTACTCGTCGGCGTATTTCCACCTCTCGCGTGCACCACGGTGCCCCAGCTCACCGATTCAAGGCAAACGTGCGAGCCGCTTTCGGTATTTCCACGGAAAAGTTGCGCTGAACGTGGCTTGCGCGCGCCGCCCCGGCTGACGCGGTTTCGGACTTTGTCTCTGCGAGCGGTCGCGTACTCGTCGGCGCAATTCCCGACGTCGCCGCAGTGCGTGAATCGCACAAAACGCACCCGGACACCACAAATTGAAAAGTGGTACGATGTCGGCCGGGGCCGCATACCTCTATATAATAGCAGCGATAAGTACCCAGACCTCCATGGGGCCGTACTCGTGGCCGCCGGCGGCAGTTAGCGCCGAAAGAAATTCCTCATTTTTGCTTTTCAAGCCGTGTTTCCACCTCTCGCGTGCACCACGGTGCCCCAGCTCACCGATACAAGGCAAACGTGCGAGCCGCTTTCGGTATTTCCACGGAAAAGTTGCGCTGAACGTCGCTTGCGCGCGCCGCCCCGGCTGACGAGCTTTCGGACTTTGTCTCTGCGAGCGGTCGCGTACTCGTCGGCGCAATTCCCGACGTCGCCGCAGTGCGTGAATCGCACAAAACGCACCCGGACACCACAAATTGAAAAGTGGTACGATGTCGGCCGGGGCCGCATACCTCTATATAATAGCAGCGATAAGTACCCAGACCTCCATGGGGCCGTACTCGTGGCCGCCGGCGGCAGTTAGCGCCGAAAGAAATTCCTCATTTTTGCTTTTCAAGCCGTGTTTCCACCTCTCGCGTGCACCACGGTGCCCCAGCTCACCGATACAAGGCAAACGTGCGAGCCGCTTTCGGTATTTCCACGGAAAAGTTGCGCTGAACGTCGCTTGCGCGCGCCGCCCCGGCTGACGAGCTTTCGGACTTTGTCTCTGCGAGCGGTCGCGTACTCGTCGGCGCAATTCCCGACGTCGCCGCAGTGCGTGAATCGCACAAAACGCACCCGGACACCACAAATTGAAAAGTGGTACGATGTCGGCCGGGGCCGCATACCTCTATATAATAGCAGCGATAAGTACCCAGACCTCCATGGGGCCGTACTCGTGGCCGCCGGCGGCAGTTAGCGCCGAAAGAAATTCCTCATTTTTGCTTTTCAAGCCGTCTTTCCACCTCTCGCGTGCACCACGGTGCCCCAGCTCACCGATACAAGGCAAACGTGCGAGCCGCTTTCGGTATTTCCACGGAAAAGTTGCGCTGAACGTCGCTTGCGCGCGCCGCCCCGGCTGACGAGCTTTCGGACTTTGTCTCTGCGAGCGGTCGCGTACTCGTCGGCGCAATTCCCGACGTCGCCGCAGTGCGTGAATCGCACAAAACGCACCCGGACACCACAAATTGAAAAGTGGTACGATGTCGGCCGGGGCCGCATACCTCTATATAATAGCAGCGATAAGTACCCAGACCTCCATGGGGCCGTACTCGTGGCCGCCGGCGGCAGTTAGCGCCGAAAGAAATTCCTCATTTTTGCTTTTCAAGCCGTGTTTCCACCTCTCGCGTGCACCACGGTGCCCCAGCTCACCGATACAAGGCAAACGTGCGAGCCGCTTTCGGTATTTCCACGGAAAAGTTGCGCTGAACGTCGCTTGCGCGCGCCGCCCCGGCTGACGAGCTTTCGGACTTTGTCTCTGCGAGCGGTCGCGTACTCGTCGGCGCAATTCCCGACGTCGCCGCAGTGCGTGAATCGCACAAAACGCACCCGGACACCACAAATTGAAAAGTGGTACGATGTCGGCCGGGGCCGCATACCTCTATATAATAGCAGCGATAAGTACCCAGACCTCCATGGGGCCGTACTCGTGGCCGCCGGCGGCAGTTAGCGCCGAAAGAAATTCCTCATTTTTGCTTTTCAAGCCGTGTTTCCACCTCTCGCGTGCACCACGGTGCCCCAGCTCACCGATACAAGGCAAACGTGCGAGCCGCTTTCGGTATTTCCACGGAAAAGTTGCGCTGAACGTCGCTTGCGCGCGCCGCCCCGGCTGACGAGCTTTCGGACTTTGTCTCTGCGAGCGGTCGCGTACTCGTCGGCGCAATTCCCGACGTCGCCGCAGTGCGTGAATCGCACAAAACGCACCCGGACACCACAAATTGAAAAGTGGTACGATGTCGGCCGGGGCCGCATACCTCTATATAATAGCAGCGATAAGTACCCAGACCTCCATGGGGCCGTACTCGTGGCCGCCGGTGGCAGTTAGCGCCGAAAGAAATTCCTCATTTTTGCTTTTCAAGCCGTGTTTCCACCTCTCGCGTGCACCACGGTGCCCCAGCTCACCGATACAAGGCAAACGTGCGAGCCGCTTTCGGTATTTCCACGGAAAAGTTGCGCTGAACGTCGCTTGCGCGCGCCGCCCCGGCTGACGAGCTTTCGGACTTTGTCTCTGCGAGCGGTCGCGTACTCGTCGGCGCAATTCCCGACGTCGCCGCAGTGCGTGAATCGCACAAAACGCACCCGGACACCACAAATTGAAAAGTGGTACGATGTCGGCCGGGGCCGCATACCTCTATATAATAGCAGCGATAAGTACCCAGACCTCCATGGGGCCGTACTCGTGGCCGCCGGCGGCAGTTAGCGCCGAAAGAAATTCCTCATTTTTGCTTTTCAAGCCGTGTTTCCACCTCTCGCGTGCACCACGGTGCCCCAGCTCACCGATACAAGGCAAACGTGCGAGCCGCTTTCGGTATTTCCACGGAAAAGTTGCGCTGAACGTCGCTTGCGCGCGCCGCCCCGGCTGACGAGCTTTCGGACTTTGTCTCTGCGAGCGGTCGCGTACTCGTCGGCGCAATTCCCGACGTCGCCGCAGTGCGTGAATCGCACAAAACGCACCCGGACACCACAAATTGAAAAGTGGTACGATGTCGGCCGGGGCCGCATACCTCTATATAATAGCAGCGATAAGTACCCAGACCTCCATGGGGCCGTACTCGTGGCCGCCGGCGGCAGTTAGCGCCGAAAGAAATTCCTCATTTTTGCTTTTCAAGCCGTCTTTCCACCTCTCGCGTGCACCACGGTGCCCCAGCTCACCGATACAAGGCAAACGTGCGAGCCGCTTTCGGTATTTCCACGGAAAAGTTGCGCTGAACGTCGCTTGCGCGCGCCGCCCCGGCTGACGAGCTTTCGGACTTTGTCTCTGCGAGCGGTCGCGTACTCGTCGGCGCAATTCCCGACGTCGCCGCAGTGCGTGAATCGCACAAAACGCACCCGGACACCACAAATTGAAAAGTGGTACGATGTCGGCCGGGGCCGCATACCTCTATATAATAGCAGCGATAAGTACCCAGACCTCCATGGGGCCGTACTCGTGGCCGCCGGCGGCAGTTAGCGCCGAAAGAAATTCCTCATTTTTGCTTTTCAAGCCGTGTTTCTGCCTCTCGCGTGCACCACGGTGCCCCAGCTCACCGATACAAGGCAAACGTGCGAGCCGCTTTCGGTATTTCCACGGAAAAGTTGCGCTGAACGTCGCTTGCGCGCGCCGCCCCGGCTGACGAGCTTTCGTGTCTCTGCGAGCGGTCGCGTACTCGTCGGCGCAATTCCCGACGTCGCCGCAGTGCGTGAATCGCACAAAACGCACCCGGACACCACAAATTGAAAAGTGGTACGATGTCGGCCGGGGCCGCATACCTCTATATAATAGCAGCGATAAGTACCCAGACCTCCATGGGGCCGTACTCGTGGCCGCCGGTGGCAGTTAGCGCCGAAAGAAATTCCTCATTTTTGCTTTTCAAGCCGTGTTTCTGCCTCTCGCGTGCACCACGGTGCCCCAGCTCACCGATACAAGGCAAACGTGCGAGCCGCTTTCGGTATTTCCACGGAAAAGTTGCGCTGAACGTCGCTTGCGCGCGCCGCCCCGGCTGACGAGCTTTCGGACTTTGTCTCTGCGAGCGGTCGCGTACTCGTCGGCGCAATTCCCGACGTCGCCGCAGTGCGTGAATCGCACAAAACGCACCCGGACACCGCAAATTGAAAAGTGGTACGATGTCGGCCGGGGCCGCATACCTCTATATAATAGCAGCGATAAGTACCCAGACCTCCATGGGGCCGTACTCGTGGCCGCCGGTGGCAGTTAGCGCCGAAAGAAATTCCTCATTTTTGCTTTTCAAGCCGTCTTTCCACCTCTCGCGTGCACCACGGTGCCCCAGCTCACCGATACAAGGCAAACGTGCGAGCCGCTTTCGGTATTTCCACGGAAAAGTTGCGCTGAACGTCGCTTGCGCGCGCCGCCCCGGCTGACGAGCTTTCGGACTTTGTCTCTGCGAGCGGTCGCGTACTCGTCGGCGCAATTCCCGACGTCGCCGCAGTGCGTGAATCGCACAAAACGCACCCGGACACCACAAATTGAAAAGTGGTACGATGTCGGCCGGGGTTGCATACCTCTATATAATAGCAGCGATAAGTACCCAGACCTCCATGGGGCCGTACTCGTGACCGCCGGCGGCAGTTAGCGCCGAAAGAAATTAATCATTTTTGCTTTTCAAGCCGTCTTTCCACCTCTCGCGTGCACCACGGTGCCCCAGCTAACCGATACAAGGCAAACGTGCGAGCCGCTTTCGGTATTTCCACGGAAAAGTTGCGCTGAACGTCGCTTGCGCGCGCCGCCCCGGCTGACGAGCTTTCGGACTTTGTCTCTGCGAGCGGTCGCGTACTCGTCGGCGCAATTCCCGACGTCGCCGCAGTGCGTGAATCGCACAAAACGCACCCGGACACCACAAATTGAAAAGTGGTACGATGTCGGCCGGGGTTGCATACCTCTTTATAATAGCAGCGATAAGTACCCAGACCTCCATGGGGCCGTACTCGTGACCGCCGGCGGCAGTTAGCGCCGAAAGAAATTCCTCATTTTTGCTTTTCAAGCCGTGTTTCCACCTCTCGCGTGCACCACGGTGCCCCAGCTCACCGATACAAGGCAAACGTGCGAGCCGCTTTCGGTATTTCCACGGAAAAGTTGCGCTGAACGTCGCTTGCGCGCGCCGCCCCGGCTGACGCAGTTTCGGACTTTGTCAACACGGGCGCTCGCCGCTTTGTCAGCGCCATCTCTTAACTGTGCGCCCTGTTTGAACGGCTACTAGCGTTCTGGAAAGCGTCCGTCCGAATTGATACACCACTTTGGCCTCGGTAGCGCTGCGATTTATGCTTCAAATTTGCGTGAAACGCTGCTTGCGCTTCCCGCCCCTGCTGATGCGATTTCGGATTTTGTAGCTGCAGGCGGGCTGTAGCTATAAAATTTGTGTGAATGCATCTGCGCGAAGCAAGTGCCCCGCTTGGTCCTCTTGCGGCATTTAATGTGAGTGTAATTCTTTCAGTTAATATGCAATACGAAGCCTCGAGCCACTTGGTATTATTGGAGGGACAGTGAGACCAATTTTGTTAAGAAATTGTTTAGAAACGATGAGGACGTGCACCTTCCAGCCATCTGCCTTCCCCATCAAAAAGTGTCCTTGCTGCGCGTAATTGGAACAAACGCTTTTCCGGGTGCATTTCAATGCAAACACACCTGTTTCTTTGCGTAAAAAAAAAAAAAAAAAAAAAAAACAGATAATACTGGGGTTTTGCGTGCCAAAACCGCGGTCTGATTATGATGCACGCCGTAGTGGACAACTCCGAAATAAATTAGACTATATGGGGTTCTTAAACGTGCTCCTAAACCTTAGTGCACGGTTTATTTATTTATTTTTTTTTTTCATTTCGCCCCCATCGAAAAGCGGCTGCCGTGGCTGGGATTCGATCCCATGACCTCGCGCTCACTAGCCAAACGCTATACCTACTGAGCAAACACGGCTGGTTTGTTTCTTTGTGTACTTGCTTTTGTTAGCTGTCTTTTTTTTTTCAGTTTAGTTGTAACTGCTTTGCTGTTTATTCACTGTCAGAGACAAGGTTTAATAAAGCAAGCCACTTTTTGTTTCTTCTTTTTTTGTATTTCTTGCCAAGAGGTTCGAGCTGTTTTTATTCCCCGGCCGCCACTGTCATCATGAAATCGAGTGTTACCTTGCGCCGTCTAGGTTTTTTACGCAATGGCGACGGACTTCGCGCTTGCTATTTCCGTAGATAGATGGCGGTAACGTGTTTTCGCATCCATATCAACAGTCACTGGCCACCGCTGATATTATTTAAACAAGTGTTCCAGCTTTCTTACGCTATGACGCACTTCGGCGTTCTTATTTCCGTACATCCATGACGTGATTTTGACTCTTTCAGTGTGGGCGCTCCTGTGTGTGTGTGCGCGCGCGCGTGCGTGCTTGCGTACGTGCGTGCGTGTATATACTTACATACATACATTTATACAGGCTTTTTATGTGACTAGAACCGATGATTTTATTGACAGCGGGCAGCCACAACTCAATGAAACCAATGACATATGTTTTGCTGTCATGTGACGCTCCTTATGGTAAGTTTTATGTTGCGCCAAATTAGTTAATCAATAAGGATTAATTGCGGGAAATGTTTATTATTCACTTTAGGGCCAATTACGTTTCGTTTTGTTCTTGAGGGCATTTTAAAACGACCCATCTTTTTTTTTTTTTTTTTTTTTTTTTTTGCAGCCACACACATCCAGTGTGGTGAATTATTCCGGCGTTTATTGAAAGCCCGCGAAATGTGAAATAACCCCACGTGACTGAGCTTATGTGCTACTCTATTGCGTGCACACACACACAGTCACTCACACACGCATATATATATACGGGGGGCTTCAGCGAACACTTTCAAAAACTCTTCAATAGTGCCTGTGGCAGAATGCCCAAGTCTAGTTCATGAGCTGGTCTGCTCTAAGTGGCGGACATTACTTGCACAAGCAATTGAAATGCTTAGCCGAATAATAATGAAACAGTCACTAATTAGGTTAACTAATTACCTGATGGACCACGTTGGAATGTACAAATTGTAGCCGTGGATTTTGCAAGGCGGATCCACTCGAAACGAATTCTCGGGATGACAACAGTTTCGAGATATTGATGTAGATAATAATGAAAGCAGCTCTCGCGTGCACCACGGTGCCCCGGCTCACCGATTCAAGGAAAACGTGAGAGCCGCTTTTGATATTACCACGGACAAGTTGCACGGAACGTCGCTTGCACGCGCCGCCCGGCTAATGTTGTTTAGGACTTTCTCAACACGGGCGCTCGCCGCTTTGTCAGCGCCATCTCTTAACTGTGCGCCCTGTTTGAACGGCTACTAGCGTTCTGGAAAGCGTCCGTCCGAATTGATACACCACTTTGGCCTCGGTAGCGCTGCGATTTATGCTTCAAATTTGCGTGAAACACTGCTTGCGCGTCCCGCCCCTGCTGATGCGATTTCGGATTTTGTAGCTGCATGCGGGCTATAGCTATAAAATTTGGGCGAATGCACCTGCGCGAAGCAAGTGCCCCGCTTGGTCCTTTTGCGGCATTTAACGTGAGTGTAATTCTTTCAGTTAATATGCAATACGAAGCCTCGAGCCACTTGGTATTATTGGAGGGACAGTGAGACCAATTTTGTTTAGAAATTGTTTAGAAATTGTTTAGAAACGATGAGGACGTGCACCTTCCAGCCATCTGCCTTCCCCATCATAAAGCGTCCTTGCTGCGCGTAATTGGAACAAACGCTTTTTCGGGCGCCCTTCAATGCAAACACACCTGTTTCTTTGCGTAAAAAAAAAAAAAAAAAAAAAAAAAACAGATAATACTGGGGTTTTGCGTGCCAAAACCGCGGTCTGATTATGAGGCACGCCGTAGTGGACAACTCCGAAATAAATTAGACTACCTGGGGTTCTTTAACGTGCTCCTACACCTTAGTGCACGGTTTATTTTTTTTTCTGCCCCAACGAAAAGCGGCTGCCGTGGCTGGGATTCGATCCCATGACCTCGCGCTCAGTAGCCAAACGCTATACCCACTGAGCAAACACGGCTGGTTTGTTTCTTTGTGTATTTGCTTTTGTTAGCTGTCCTTTTTTTTTCAGTTTAGTTGTAACTGCTTTGCTGTTTATTCACTGTCATATACAAGGTATAATAAAGCAAGCCACTTTTTGTTTCTTCTTTTTTTTTGTATTTCTTGCCAAGAGGTTCGAGCTGTTTTTATTCCCCGGCCGCCACTGTCATCATGAAATCGAGTGTTACCTTGCGCCGTCTAGGTTTTTTACGCAATGGCGACGGACTTCGCGCTTGCTATTTCCGTAGATAGGTGGCGGTAACGTGTTTTCGCATCCATATCAACAGTCACTGGCCACCGCTGGTATTATTTAAACAAGTGTTCCAGCTTTCTTACGCTATGACGCACTTCGGCGTTCTTATTTCCGTACATCCATGACGTGATTTTGACTCTTTCAGTGTGGGCGCTCCTGTGTGTGTGTGCGCGCGCGCGTGCGTGCTTGCGTACGTGCGTGCGTGTATATACGTACATACATACATTTATACAGGATTTTTATGTGACTAGAACCGATGATGTTATTGACAGCGGGCAGCCACAACTCAATGAAACCAATGACATATGTGTTGCTGTCATGTGACGCTCCTTATGTTAAGTTTTATGTTGCGCCTAATTAGTTAATCAATAAGGATTAATTGCGGAAAATGTTTATTATTCACTTTAGGGCCAATTACGTTTCGTTTCGTTCTTGAGGGCATTTCAAAACGACCCATCTTTTTTTTTTTTTTTTTTTTTTTTTTTTGCAGCCACACACATCCAGTGTGGTGAATTATTCCGGCGTTTATTGAAAGCCCGCGAAATGTGAAATAACCCCACGTGACTGAGCTTATGTGCTACTCTATTGCGTGCACACACACACAGTCACTCACACACGCATATATATATACGGGGGGCTTCAGCGAACACTTTCAAAAACTCTTCAATAGTGCCTGTGGCAGAATGCCCAAGTCTAGTTCATGAGCTGGTCTGCTCTAAGTGGCGGACATTACTTGCACAAGCAATTGAAATGCTTAGCCGAATAATAATGAAACAGTCACTAATTAGGTTAACTAATTACCTGATGGACCACGTTGGAATGTACAAATTGTAGCCGTGGAGTTTGCAAGGCGGATCCACTCGAAACGAATTCTCGGGATGACAACAGTTTCGAGATATTGATGTAGATAATAATGAAAGCAGCTCTCGCGTGCACCACGGTGCCCCGGCTCACCGATTCAAGGAAAACGTGAGAGCCGCTTTTGATATTACCACGGACAAGTTGCACGGAACGTCGCTTGCACGCGCCGCCCGGCTAATGTTGTTTAGGACTTTCTCAACACGGGCGCTCGCCGCTTTGTCAGCGCCATCTCTTAACTGTGCGCCCTGTTTGAACGGCTACTAGCGTTCTGGAAAGCGTCCGTCCGAATTGATACACCACTTTGGCCTCGGTAGCGCTGCGATTTATGCTTCAAATTTGCGTGAAACGCTGCTTGCGCGTCCCGCCCCTGCTGATGCGATTTCGGATTTTGTAGCTGCATGCGGGCTATAGGTATAAAATTTGGGCGAATGCACCTGCGCGAAGCAAGTGCCCCGCTTGGTCCTTTTGCGGCATTTAACGTGAGTGTAATTCTTTCAGTTAATATGCAATACGAAGCCTCGAGCCACTTGGTATTATTGGAGGGACAGTGAGACCAATTTTGTTTAGAAATTGTTTAGAAACGATGAGGACGTGCACCTTCCAGCCATCTGCCTTCCCCATCATAAAGCGTCCTTGCTGCGCGTAATTGGAACAAACGCTTTTCCGGGTGCATTTCAATGCAAACACACCTGTTTCTTTGCGTAAAAAAAAAAAAAAAAAAAAACAGATAATACTGGGGTTTTGCGTGCCAAAACCGCGGTCTGATTATGAGGCACGCCGTAGTGGACAACTCCGAAATAAATTAGACTACCTGGGGTTCTTTAACGTGCTCCTACACCTTAGTGCACGGTTTATTTTTTTTTCTGCCCCAACGAAAAGCGGCTGCCGTGGCTGGGATTCGATCCCATGACCTCGCGCTCAGTAGCCAAACGCTATACCCACTGAGCAAACACGGCTGGTTTGTTTCTTTGTGTATTTGCTTTTGTTAGCTGTCCTTTTTTTTTCAGTTTAGTTGTAACTGCTTTGCTGTTTATTCACTGTCATATACAAGGTATAATAAAGCAAGCCACTTTTTGTTTCTTCTTTTTTTTTGTATTTCTTGCCAAGAGGTTCGAGCTGTTTTTATTCCCCGGCCGCCACTGTCATCATGAAATCGAGTGTTACCTTGCGCCGTCTAGGTTTTTTACGCAATGGCGACGGACTTCGCGCTTGCTATTTCCGTAGATAGGTGGCGGTAACGTGTTTTCGCATCCATATCAACAGTCACTGGCCACCGCTGGTATTATTTAAACAAGTGTTCCAGCTTTCTTACGCTATGACGCACTTCGGCGTTCTTATTTCCGTACATCCATGACGTGATTTTGACTCTTTCAGTGTGGGCGCTCCTGTGTGTGTGTGCGCGCGCGCGTGCGTGCTTGCGTACGTGCGTGCGTGTATATACGTACATACATACATTTATACAGGATTTTTATGTGACTAGAACCGATGATGTTATTGACAGCGGGCAGCCACAACTCAATGAAACCAATGACATATGTGTTGCTGTCATGTGACGCTCCTTATGTTAAGTTTTATGTTGCGCCTAATTAGTTAATCAATAAGGATTAATTGCGGAAAATGTTTATTATTCACTTTAGGGCCAATTACGTTTCGTTTCGTTCTTGAGGGCATTTCAAAACGACCCATCTTTTTTTTTTTTTTTTTTTTTTTTTTTTGCAGCCACACACATCCAGTGTGGTGAATTATTCCGGCGTTTATTGAAAGCCCGCGAAATGTGAAATAACCCCACGTGACTGAGCTTATGTGCTACTCTATTGCGTGCACACACACACAGTCACTCACACACGCATATATATATACGGGGGGCTTCAGCGAACACTTTCAAAAACTCTTCAATAGTGCCTGTGGCAGAATGCCCAAGTCTAGTTCATGAGCTGGTCTGCTCTAAGTGGCGGACATTACTTGCACAAGCAATTGAAATGCTTAGCCGAATAATAATGAAACAGTCACTAATTAGGTTAACTAATTACCTGATGGACCACGTTGGAATGTACAAATTGTAGCCGTGGAGTTTGCAAGGCGGATCCACTCGAAACGAATTCTCGGGATGACAACAGTTTCGAGATATTGATGTAGATAATAATGAAAGCAGCTCTCGCGTGCACCACGGTGCCCCGGCTCACCGATTCAAGGAAAACGTGAGAGCCGCTTTTGATATTACCACGGACAAGTTGCACGGAACGTCGCTTGCACGCGCCGCCCGGCTAATGTTGTTTAGGACTTTCTCAACACGGGCGCTCGCCGCTTTGTCAGCGCCATCTCTTAACTGTGCGCCCTGTTTGAACGGCTACTAGCGTTCTGGAAAGCGTCCGTCCGAATTGATACACCACTTTGGCCTCGGTAGCGCTGCGATTTATGCTTCAAATTTGCGTGAAACGCTGCTTGCGCGTCCCGCCCCTGCTGATGCGATTTCGGATTTTGTAGCTGCATGCGGGCTATAGGTATAAAATTTGGGCGAATGCACCTGCGCGAAGCAAGTGCCCCGCTTGGTCCTTTTGCGGCATTTAACGTGAGTGTAATTCTTTCAGTTAATATGCAATACGAAGCCTCGAGCCACTTGGTATTATTGGAGGGACAGTGAGACCAATTTTGTTTAGAAATTGTTTAGAAACGATGAGGACGTGCACCTTCCAGCCATCTGCCTTCCCCATCATAAAGCGTCCTTGCTGCGCGTAATTGGAACAAACGCTTTTCCGGGTGCATTTCAATGCAAACACACCTGTTTCTTTGCGTAAAAAAAAAAAAAAAAAAAAAACAGATAATACTGGGGTTTTGCGTGCCAAAACCGCGGTCTGATTATGAGGCACGCCGTAGTGGACAACTCCGAAATAAATTAGACTACCTGGGGTTCTTTAACGTGCTCCTACACCTTAGTGCACGGTTTATTTTTTTTTCTGCCCCAACGAAAAGCGGCTGCCGTGGCTGGGATTCGATCCCATGACCTCGCGCTCAGTAGCCAAACGCTATACCCACTGAGCAAACACGGCTGGTTTGTTTCTTTGTGTATTTGCTTTTGTTAGCTGTCCTTTTTTTTTCAGTTTAGTTGTAACTGCTTTGCTGTTTATTCACTGTCATATACAAGGTATAATAAAGCAAGCCACTTTTTGTTTCTTCTTTTTTTTTGTATTTCTTGCCAAGAGGTTCGAGCTGTTTTTATTCCCCGGCCGCCACTGTCATCATGAAATCGAGTGTTACCTTGCGCCGTCTAGGTTTTTTACGCAATGGCGACGGACTTCGCGCTTGCTATTTCCGTAGATAGGTGGCGGTAACGTGTTTTCGCATCCATATCAACAGTCACTGGCCACCGCTGGTATTATTTAAACAAGTGTTCCAGCTTTCTTACGCTATGACGCACTTCGGCGTTCTTATTTCCGTACATCCATGACGTGATTTTGACTCTTTCAGTGTGGGCGCTCCTGTGTGTGTGTGCGCGCGCGCGTGCGTGCTTGCGTACGTGCGTGCGTGTATATACGTACATACATACATTTATACAGGATTTTTATGTGACTAGAACCGATGATGTTATTGACAGCGGGCAGCCACAACTCAATGAAACCAATGACATATGTGTTGCTGTCATGTGACGCTCCTTATGTTAAGTTTTATGTTGCGCCTAATTAGTTAATCAATAAGGATTAATTGCGGAAAATGTTTATTATTCACTTTAGGGCCAATTACGTTTCGTTTCGTTCTTGAGGGCATTTCAAAACGACCCATCTTTTTTTTTTTTTTTTTTTTTTTTTTTGCAGCCACACACATCCAGTGTGGTGAATTATTCCGGCGTTTATTGAAAGCCCGCGAAATGTGAAATAACCCCACGTGACTGAGCTTATGTGCTACTCTATTGCGTGCACACACACACAGTCACTCACACACGCATATATATATACGGGGGGCTTCAGCGAACACTTTCAAAAACTCTTCAATAGTGCCTGTGGCAGAATGCCCAAGTCTAGTTCATGAGCTGGTCTGCTCTAAGTGGCGGACATTACTTGCACAAGCAATTGAAATGCTTAGCCGAATAATAATGAAACAGTCACTAATTAGGTTAACTAATTACCTGATGGACCACGTTGGAATGTACAAATTGTAGCCGTGGAGTTTGCAAGGCGGATCCACTCGAAACGAATTCTCGGGATGACAACAGTTTCGAGATATTGATGTAGATAATAATGAAAGCAGCTCTCGCGTGCACCACGGTGCCCCGGCTCACCGATTCAAGGAAAACGTGAGAGCCGCTTTTGATATTACCACGGACAAGTTGCACGGAACGTCGCTTGCACGCGCCGCCCGGCTAATGTTGTTTAGGACTTTCTCAACACGGGCGCTCGCCGCTTTGTCAGCGCCATCTCTTAACTGTGCGCCCTGTTTGAACGGCTACTAGCGTTCTGGAAAGCGTCCGTCCGAATTGATACACCACTTTGGCCTCGGTAGCGCTGCGATTTATGCTTCAAATTTGCGTGAAACGCTGCTTGCGCGTCCCGCCCCTGCTGATGCGATTTCGGATTTTGTAGCTGCATGCGGGCTATAGGTATAAAATTTGGGCGAATGCACCTGCGCGAAGCAAGTGCCCCGCTTGGTCCTTTTGCGGCATTTAACGTGAGTGTAATTCTTTCAGTTAATATGCAATACGAAGCCTCGAGCCACTTGGTATTATTGGAGGGACAGTGAGACCAATTTTGTTTAGAAATTGTTTAGAAACGATGAGGACGTGCACCTTCCAGCCATCTGCCTTCCCCATCATAAAGCGTCCTTGCTGCGCGTAATTGGAACAAACGCTTTTTCGGGCGCCCTTCAATGCAAACACACCTGTTTCTTTGCGTAAAAAAAAAAAAAAAAACAGATAATACTGGGGTTTTGCGTGCCAAAACCGCGGTCTGATTATGAGGCACGCCGTAGTGGACAACTCCGAAATAAATTAGACTACCTGGGGTTCTTTAACGTGCTCCTACACCTTAGTGCACGGTTTATTTTTTTTTCTGCCCCAACGAAAAGCGGCTGCCGTGGCTGGGATTCGATCCCATGACCTCGCGCTCAGTAGCCAAACGCTATACCCACTGAGCAAACACGGCTAGTTTGATTCTTTGTGTATTTGCTTTTGTTAGCTGTCCTTTTTTTTTCAGTTTAGTTGTAACTGCTTTGCTGTTTATTCACTGTCATATACAAGGTATAATAAAGCAAGCCACTTTTTCCAAAAGAACTTCTTCTTGGGCAAGTTGGTGCTGATATTTCCTAGGTGAACTTGTCTGTGGCACGAAATGCATTTTGTGAAAAGGGGACAGAAGAGAAGAGACAGTGAAGCGCCAAACTACCAACTGTTTAATGACAGCGCCAGAGCATACAGAAACAAAGTTAACTTCCGCGCGTGCGCAGAGAGCCAAGGTATGACATGGAACTACATGGTCATGATAACATTTTATCAAGAAAGCACATTTCCGCAGAATACAATGTGATGGATGTGTCACTAACACAATCAGACCCTTTCTTTCTAATAAAGTAAGCTTCCAACAACTCCCTCGAAGTTTTGTCGCTACTTTTGCCCAGAATCGACACTTGCTTAAAGCGTGGCTCACAATGACAGGCCTTACAATGCGCAGGAAGATGCGCATTGTCACACTTACCAATACTATTGGCATGCTCCCTCAATCTGTCATTAATGCAACGTCCCGTTTGTCCAATGTAGGACCTACCGCAGTCTAGGGGTATCTCATAGACCACCCCTTCAATACAGCTTCTGACAGGGTTGGTGTGCTGCTTCTGGCAGCCCCGCGGCCCATCGCGTGTGATACGAGGGCATAATTGAGCCAACTTGTTGGGAGCTGAAAAAACAACGGGAATGCCATATCTGGTAGCTACCTTCTTGAGGTTATGGCTCAAACGGTGAACATATGGGACTACCTCTGGCTTAACACGCTCCCTTTCCTTCGAGTGCGCCTTCACATTGGCAGTGGAGGCTTTCAACTTTTGCAGCAGGGACTCAATCACAGAATTTAAGACAGACTGAGGGTAGCCAGCCCTTAACAGTCTCTCAAGCTGATTGCGAAAACTCGCCTGCATCTGATGTACACATGACTTGCGCAGAGCCGATTCTAGGCAAAGTAAGGCGATTCCACGCTTCACAGTCTTAGAGTGTGCCGAGTCGTACTGCAACAATTCTTTTTTGCCTCGAGGGATGTACGCACAGCAAACGTGATCACTCAGAAGTGTTAGGTAAAGGTCTAAAAATTGCAACGTACTGTCCTTCGGAAGCTCATTAGTAAATGTAAGTCCTTTTGCATTTACTCTAAAAACTTCTAAAATCTGCTCAACCATTTCATGGCATGGCAAAGGGCACCTATTGTCAATAACAACTAAAAAATCGTCAACGTATCTAAAAACTTTAAGAACATTGGGATGAGATGAAGTAAAAACACATTGCAGTGCGTGGTCAAAGTAAGATAAAAAGATGTCACATAAGATGGGTGCTACACGTGAACCAATGCAAATGCCCTTTTTCTGCAAGAAAATGCCATGTTCAAAAGAAACAAAGGTGCGGTTGAGGTAAGCTTCCAAGAGGGAAACAAAATTAGATGCCGACATCTCCATTTGTGACACAAAACCAGCTTCGCCACTTTCATCTATGCACTGCATGACTGCTTTTAGAAGCTCATGATGTGGAACTGAGTAAAAAAGGTCATTCACGTCAATAGAGAACACATAGCCTATTGCTTGGCTTCCACGGAAATAATCAAAAACTTCATCCGAGCTTCTCGTCAAGAAAGGGTCATTAAAATCAAGAAGCTTCAGAGCTTTTAGCAAAAAACTGCTAACCTGATATTGCCATGTATCGCGTTCACTAATAATCGTTCTAAACGGGACGTCAACCTTATGGGTCTTGGCACTGAAGAAAGCTGTAAGAGAATCCTTTTTGCTCTTTCTAATCTGCTTAGCTAATATTTCACAGCCAATTTCTTCACAGAAAGAAATCATGGTTTTCTTAACTTTTGATAAGCTGGCTTTAACAGGTTTGAAGTTCTTGTTGATGGCCACTAGTGCTTTGTCATTAAAGGCTTGTCTAGGCAGAGCCACAAAACCGCCTTCCTTACCACCTTGCAACGGGTGGTGTCTTTTTTCAGAGACAATGAACTCTGTCTAATGCTGTCCGATAAGGAAGGCGGTTTTGTGGCTCTGCCTAGACAAGCCTTTAATGACAAAGCACTAGTGGCCATCAACAAGAACTTCAAACCTGTTAAAGCCAGCTTATCAAAAGTTAAGAAAACCATGATTTCTTTCTGTGAAGAAATTGGCTGTGAAATATTAGCTAAGCAGATTAGAAAGAGCAAAAAGGATTCTCTTACAGCTTTCTTCAGTGCCAAGACCCATAAGGTTGACGTCCCGTTTAGAACGATTATTAGTGAACGCGATACATGGCAATATCAGGTTAGCAGTTTTTTGCTAAAAGCTCTGAAGCTTCTTGATTTTAATGACCCTTTCTTGACGAGAAGCTCGGATGAAGTTTTTGATTATTTCCGTGGAAGCCAAGCAATAGGCTATGTGTTCTCTATTGACGTGAATGACCTTTTTTACTCAGTTCCACATCATGAGCTTCTAAAAGCAGTCATGCAGTGCATAGATGAAAGTGGCGAAGCTGGTTTTGTGTCACAAATGGAGATGTCGGCATCTAATTTTGTTTCCCTCTTGGAAGCTTACCTCAACCGCACCTTTGTTTCTTTTGAACATGGCATTTTCTTGCAGAAAAAGGGCATTTGCATTGGTTCACGTGTAGCACCCATCTTATGTGACATCTTTTTATCTTACTTTGACCACGCACTGCAATGTGTTTTTACTTCATCTCATCCCAATGTTCTTAAAGTTTTTAGATACGTTGACGATTTTTTAGTTGTTATTGACAATAGGTGCCCTTTGCCATGCCATGAAATGGTTGAGCAGATTTTAGAAGTTTTTAGAGTAAATGCAAAAGGACTTACATTTACTAATGAGCTTCCGAAGGACAGTACGTTGCAATTTTTAGACCTTAACCTAACACTTCTGAGTGATCACGTTTGCTGTGCGTACATCCCTCGAGGCAAAAAAGAATTGTTGCAGTACGACTCGGCACACTCTAAGACTGTGAAGCGTGGAATCGCCTTACTTTGCCTAGAATCGGCTCTGCGCAAGTCATGTGTACATCAGATGCAGGCGAGTTTTCGCAATCAGCTTGAGAGACTGTTAAGGGCTGGCTACCCTCAGTCTGTCTTAAATTCTGTGATTGAGTCCCTGCTGCAAAAGTTGAAAGCCTCCACTGCCAATGTGAAGGCGCACTCGAAGGAAAGGGAGCGTGTTAAGCCAGAGGTAGTCCCATATGTTCACCGTTTGAGCCATAACCTCAAGAAGGTAGCTACCAGATATGGCATTCCCGTTGTTTTTTCAGCTCCCAACAAGTTGGCTCAATTATGCCCTCGTATCACACGCGATGGGCCGCGGGGCTGCCAGAAGCAGCACACCAACCCTGTCAGAAGCTGTATTGAAGGGGTGGTCTATGAGATACCCCTAGACTGCGGTAGGTCCTACATTGGACAAACGGGACGTTGCATTAATGACAGATTGAGGGAGCATGCCAATAGTATTGGTAAGTGTGACAATGCGCATCTTCCTGCGCATTGTAAGGCCTGTCATTGTGAGCCACGCTTTAAGCAAGTGTCGATTCTGGGCAAAAGTAGCGACAAAACTTCGAGGGAGTTGTTGGAAGCTTACTTTATTAGAAAGAAAGGGTCTGATTGTGTTAGTGACACATCCATCACATTGTATTCTGCGGAAATGTGCTTTCTTGATAAAATGTTATCATGACCATGTAGTTCCATGTCATACCTTGGCTCTCTGCGCACGCGCGGAAGTTAACTTTGTTTCTGTATGCTCTGGCGCTGTCATTAAACAGTTGGTAGTTTGGCGCTTCACTGTCTCTTCTCTTCTGTCCCCTTTTCACAAAATGCATTTCGTGCCACAGACAAGTTCACCTAGGAAAGCCACTTTTTGTTTCTTCTTTTTTTTTGTATTTCTTGCCAAGAGGTTCGAGCTGTTTTTATTCCCCGGCCGCCACTGTCATCATGAAATCGAGTGTTACCTTGCGCCGTCTAGGTTTTTTACGCAATGGCGACGGACTTCGCGCTTGCTATTTCCGTAGATAGGTGGCGGTAACGTGTTTTCGCATCCATATCAACAGTCACTGGCCACCGCTGGTATTATTTAAACAAGTGTTCCAGCTTTCTTACGCTATGACGCACTTCGGCGTTCTTATTTCCGTACATCCATGACGTGATTTTGACTCTTTCAGTGTGGGCGCTCCTGTGTGTGTGTGCGCGCGCGCGTGCGTGCTTGCGTACGTGCGTGCGTGTATATACGTACATACATACATTTATACAGGATTTTTATGTGACTAGAACCGATGATGTTATTGACAGCGGGCAGCCACAACTCAATGAAACCAATGACATATGTGTTGCTGTCATGTGACGCTCCTTATGTTAAGTTTTATGTTGCGCCTAATTAGTTAATCAATAAGGATTAATTGCGGAAAATGTTTATTATTCACTTTAGGGCCAATTACGTTTCATTTCGTTCTTGAGGGCATTTCAAAACGACCCATCTTTTTTTTTTTTTTTTTTTTTTTTTTGCAGCCACACACATCCAGTGTGGTGAATTATTCCGGCGTTTATTGAAAGCCCGCGAAATGTGAAATAACCCCACGTGACTGAGCTTATGTGCTACTCTATTGCGTGCACACACACACAGTCACTCACACACGCATATATATATACGGGGGGCTTCAGCGAACACTTTCAAAAACTCTTCAATAGTGCCTGTGGCAGAATGCCCAAGTCTAGTTCATGAGCTGGTCTGCTCTAAGTGGCGGACATTACTTGCACAAGCAATTGAAATGCTTAGCCGAATAATAATGAAACAGTCACTAATTAGGTTAACTAATTACCTGATGAACCACGTTGGAATGTACAAATTGTAGCCGTGGAGTTTGCAAGGCGGATCCACTCGAAACGAATTCTCGGGATGACAACAGTTTCGAGATATTGATGTAGATAATAATGAAAGCAGCTCTCGCGTGCACCACGGTGCCCCGGCTCACCGATTCAAGGAAAACGTGAGAGCCGCTTTTGATATTACCACGGACAAGTTGCACGGAACGTCGCTTGCACGCGCCGCCCGGCTAATGTTGTTTAGGACTTTCTCAACACGGGCGCTCGCCGCTTTGTCAGCGCCATCTCTTAACTGTGCGCCCTGTTTGAACGGCTACTAGCGTTCTGGAAAGCGTCCGTCCGAATTGATACACCACTTTGGCCTCGGTAGCGCTGCGATTTATGCTTCAAATTTGCGTGAAACGCTGCTTGCGCGTCCCGCCCCTGCTGATGCGATTTCGGATTTTGTAGCTGCATGCGGGCTATAGGTATAAAATTTGGGCGAATGCACCTGCGCGAAGCAAGTGCCCCGCTTGGTCCTTTTGCGGCATTTAACGTGAGTGTAATTCTTTCAGTTAATATGCAATACGAAGCCTCGAGCCACTTGGTATTATTGGAGGGACAGTGAGACCAATTTTGTTTAGAAATTGTTTAGAAACGATGAGGACGTGCACCTTCCAGCCATCTGCCTTCCCCATCATAAAGCGTCCTTGCTGCGCGTAATTGGAACAAACGCTTTTTCGGGCGCCCTTCAATGCAAACACACCTGTTTCTTTGCGTAAAAAAAAAAGCAGGTAATACTGGGGTTTTGCGTGCCAAAACCGCGGTCTGATTATGAGGCACGCCGTAGTGGACAACTCCGAAATAAATTAGACTATATGGGGTTCTTAAACGTGCTCCTAAACCTTAGTGCACGGTTTATTTATTTATTTTTTTTTTCATTTCGCCCCCATCGAAAAGCGGCTGCCGTGGCTGGGATTCGATCCCATGACCTCGCGCTCAGTAGCCAAACGCTATACCCACTGAGCAAACACGGCTGGTTTGTTTCTTTGTGTACTTGCTTTTGTTAGCTGTCTTTTTTTTTTCAGATTAGTTGTAACTGCTTTGCTGTTTATTCACTGTCATATACAAGGTTTAATAAAGCAAGCCACTTTTTGTTTCTTCTTTTTTTTTGTATTTCTTGCCAAGAGGTTCGAGCTGTTTTTATTCCCCGGCCGCCACTGTCATCATGAAATCGAGTGTTACCTTGCGCCGTCTAGGTTTTTTACGCAATGGCGACGGACTTCGCGCTTGCTATTTCCGTAGATAGGTGGCGGTAACGTGTTTTCGCATCCATATCAACAGTCACTGGCCACCGCTGGTATTATTTAAACAAGTGTTCCAGCTTTCTTACGCTATGACGCACTTCGGCGTTCTTATTTCCGTACATCCATGACGTGATTTTGACTCTTTCAGTGTGGGCGCTCCTGTGTGTGTGTGCGCGCGCGCGTGCGTGCTTGCGTACGTGCGTGCGTGTATATACGTACATACATACATTTATACAGGATTTTTATGTGACTAGAACCGATGATTTTATTGACAGCGGGCAGCCACAACTCAATGAAACCAATGACATATGTGTTGCTGTCATGTGACGCTCCTTATGTTAAGTTTTATGTTGCGCCTAATTAGTTAATCAATAAGGATTAATTGCGGAAAATGTTTATTATTCACTTTAGGGCCAATTACGTTTCAGTTTCGTTCTTGAGGGCATTTCAAAACGACCCATCTTTTTTTTTTTTTTTTTTTTTTTTTTTTTTGCAGCCACACACATCCAGTGTGGTGAATTATTCCGGCGTTTATTGAAAGCCCGCGAAATGTGAAATAACCCCACGTGACTGAGCTTATGTGCTACTCTATTGCGTGCACACACACACAGTCACTCACACACGCATATATATATATATATATATATATATACAGCGGGCTTCAGTGAACACTTTCAAAAACTCCTAAAGGTTGCCTGTGGCAGAATGCCCAAGTCTAGTTCATGAGCTGGTCTGCTCTAAGTGGCGGACATTACTTGCACAAGCAATTGAAATGCTTAGCCGAATAATAATGAAACAGTCACTAATTAGGTTAACTAATTACCTGATGGACCACGTTGGAATGTACAAATTGTAGCCGTGGAGTTTGCAAGGCGGATCCACTCGAAACGAATTCTCGGGATGACAACAGTTTCGAGATATTGATGTAGATAATAATGAAAGCAGCTCTCGCGTGCACCACGGTGCCCCGGCTCACCGATTCAAGGAAAACGTGAGAGCCGCTTTTGATATTACCACGGACAAGTTGCACGGAACGTCGCTTGCACGCGCCGCCCGGCTAATGTTGTTTAGGACTTTCTCAACACGGGCGCTCGCCGCTTTGTCAGCGCCATCTCTTAACTGTGCGCCCTGTTTGAACGACTACTAGCGTTCTGGAAAGCGTCCGTCCGAATTGATACACCACTTTGGCCTCGGTAGCGCTGCGATTTATGCTTCAAATTTGCGTGAAACGCTGCTTGCGCGTCCCGCCCCTGCTGATGCGATTTCGGATTTTGTAGCTGCATGCGGGCTATGGGTATAAAATTTGGGCGAATGCACCTGCGCGAAGCAAGTGCCCCGCTTGGTCCTTTTGCGGCATTTAACGTGAGTGTAATTCTTTCAGTTAATATGCAATACGAAGCCTCGAGCCACTTGGTATTATTGGAGGGACAGTGAGACCAATTTTGTTTAGAAATTGTTTAGAAACGATGAGGACGTGCACCTTCCAGCCATCTGCCTTCCTCATCATAAAGCGTCCTTGCTGCGCGTAATTGGAACAAACGCTTTTTCGGGCGCCCTTCAATGCAAACACACCTGTTTCTTTGCGTAAAAAAAAAAAAAAAAAAAAAAACAGATAATACTGGGGTTTTGCGTGCCAAAACCGCGGTCTGATTATGAGGCACGCCGTAGTGGACAACTCCGAAATAAATTAGACTACCTGGGGTTCTTTAACGTGCTCCTACACCTTAGTGCACGGTTTATTTTTTTTTCTGCCCCAACGAAAAGCGGCTGCCGTGGCTGGGATTCGATCCCATGACCTCGCGCTCAGTAGCCAAACGCTATACCCACTGAGCAAACACGGCTGGTTTGTTTCTTTGTGTACTTGCTTTTGTTAGCTGTCTTTTTTTTTCAGTTTAGTTGTAACTGCTTTGCTGTTTATTCACTGTCATATACAAGGTTTAATAAAGCAAGCCACTTTTTGTTTCTTCTTTTTTTTTGTATTTCTTGCCAAGAGGTTCGAGCTGTTTTTTTTCCCCGGCCGCCACTGTCATCATGAAATCGAGTGTTACCTTGCGCCGTCTAGGTTTTTTACGCAATGGCGACGGACTTCGCGCTTGCTATTTCCGTAGATAGGTGGCGGTAACGTGTTTTCGCATCCATATCAACAGTCACTGGCCACCGCTGGTATTATTTGAACAAGTGTTCCAGCTTTCTTACGCTATGACGCACTTCGGCGTTCTTATTTCCGTACATCCATGACGTGATTTTGACTCTTTCAGTGTGGGCGCTCCTGTGTGTGTGTGCGCGCGCGCGTGCGTGCTTGCGTACGTGCGTGCGTGTATATACGTACATACATACATTTATACAGGATTTTTATGTGACTAGAACCGATGATTTTATTGACAGCGGGCAGCCACAACTCAATGAAACCAATGACATATGTTTTGCTGTCATGTGACGCTCCTTATGTTAAGTTTTATGTTGCGCCTAATTAGTTAATCAATAAGGATTATTTGCGGAAAATGTTTATTATTCACTTTAGGGCCAATTACGTTTCATTTCGTTCTTGAGGGCATTTTAAAACGACCGATCTATTTTTTTTTTTTTTTGCAGCAACACACATCCAGTGTGGTGAATTATTCCCGCGTTTATTGAAAGCCCGCGAAATGTGAAATAACCCCACGTGACTGAGCTTATGTGCTACTCTATTGCGTGCACACACACACAGTCACTCACACACGCTTATATACATATATATATATATATATATATATATATATATATATATATATATATATATATATATACACACACAGGGGGTTTCAGCGAGCACTTTCAAAAATTCTTTTAAGTGCACACTGCAAATTCTGTAGGCGCATATGCATAAAGCTTCTTACAATTTCTGAATAGCAAAAGTCATGCTTTTTTACTTCGCGTGAGGCAATCTTACCAACACAAATCGTTTGTCGCAGCAGTTATCTGTGATTACTCATTCAAACAATATCATTAAGCTAGACCGGTTGAAAGACTGACGGCCGCACATTTCGCATCCCCTAACAAAGACGAGGTGGAGTTATCCGAGCTGGAGCTGTGGTCTGGAAAAAAAATAGAAGTAATATAAGTTTGATGTTTACACACAACGCAATTGCAGGAACAAATTTGAGCACTGTTTCCACAAAACAGTGCATTCAATTGATGTACGTCAACTCCTGTTATATTTTGTGGTAGGATTTATGCTAAAAATATGGCACAAAAATTTAACAATCCAAATTCTTATTTTAACTGCTACTGTATTGCAATAACAGGTTTGGTAATGCTACTTTCTACACAGTTGCCTGAAAACACTGATCAGTTTCTTACAGCTAAATAATATTCATCACTGAATTTCGTATTAACTTGTCAATAAGGCACTGAGGGATTAGTTTGTTCAACCTATTTCTATACTCGTCTTCCTAGTTCTGCAGAATGCCTATTACTGGAAGACGGTATTCCAAATGTTGTAAGCCACTGGTAAACGGTCTATGAGCATTTCCAATTATACACCAATTCGTTTTGCACATGGGGAATGGCGGGAACACCGGAGCGCGTGGCTCGCTCGATCAGCGCCGACGTAAGCAACTTGGTACGCATTGCGCGCCAGCGCGACTTGACCAGAAGGTAAATACGTTCCTTCTGAACAAAAACTGCTCGCGTGCTTAGTTCTCAGTTAACAACCGCGAACATCGCACATCAGAGATGAATATTCGATAAATAAGAACAGACAAGAAGACGTTTTTTTTTCGTTTTTTTTTTCACGTACATTTTGCGGGGCAACGTAAAATGCACCCGGCGCCGTAGCAGGAACGCGAAGGAAACGGCGCTTGCAATGCTTTCTGCACTAGTACAGTGCTCCTTCAAATGGTCTCCACACCTTGTGAAGCTCTAGGTGAATTGCACTGTCTAACCAAAAACACGCAAGTCTCTAACTTAACCGCTTCGTGCGTGCACCAAGCATTCAAAGATTTTCCTCAAAGATAAATTATCAGTTTTTTTATTCCATAAAGCGAACAGCAGTCGCCGAAATATAACGAAACGCACTTTCCGTCACTTGTTCAGCTGGCACGCACGCGCGCGC
>NW_023606923.1:2500-10000 GCF_013339745.2 Dermacentor silvarum | reverse complement strand
AGAAACGAAACGCACTGGGCCCTAACGTGAACACTAAACACTTTGCGTAATTTATCTAAATTGATTAACTAATTAGGCGCAACATAAAACATACCCTAATAAGCGCCACATGACGGCCAAACTCGCCAAACCTCTTCTTTAAAAGCTCTAGGTGAATTGCACTGTCTAACCAAAAACACGCAAGTCTCTAACTTAACCGCTTCGTGCGTGCACCAAGCATTCAAGGATTTTCCTCAAAGATAAATTATCAGTTTTTTTATTCCATAAAGCGAACAGCAGTCTCCGAGATATAACGAAACGCAATTTCCGTCACTTGTTCAGCTGGCACGCACGCGCGCGCGCGCGCACGCACGCTAACACACATGTATATATATGTATGTGTGTGTGTGTGCGCGCGCGCGCGCGCGCGCGCGTGAAATACGTGGGTTTATTATCTATTTGGTGGCGTTTCATTAAACGCCGGAAAAAATCACTACGCAGCATGTCATGCGTGTTGCCGAAAAAAAAAAAAAAAAGATGCATTGGTCGTTTTGGAAGGCCCTCTACAAAGAAACGAAACGCACTGGGCCCTAACGTGAACACTAAACACTTTGCGTAATTTATCTAAATTGATTACCTATTAGGCGCAACATAAAACATACCCTAATAAGCGCCACATGACGGCCAAACTCGCCAAACCTCTTCTTTAAAAGCTGTAGGTGAATTGCACTGTCTAACCAAAAACACGCAAGTCTCTAACTTAACCGCTTCGTGCGTGCACCAAGCATTCAAGGATTTTCCTCAAAGATAAATTATCAGTTTTTTTATTCCATAAAGCGAACAGCAGTCGCCGAGATATAACGAAACGCAATTTCCGTCACTTGTTCAGCTGGCACGCACGCGCGCGCGCGCGCACGCACGCTAACACACATGTATATATATAATTGTGTGTGTGTGTGTGTGCGCGCGCGCGCGTGAAATAGGTGGGTTTATTATCTATTTGGTGGCGTTTCATTAAACGCCGGAAAAAATCACTACGCAGCATGTCATGCGTCTTGCCGCAAAAAAAAAAAAAAAAAAAAAGATGCATTGGTCGTTTTGGAAGGCCCTCTACAAAGAAACGAAACGCACTGGGCCCTACCGTGAACACTTAACACTTTGCGTAATTTATCTAAATTTATTAACTAATTAGGCGCAACATAAAACATACCCTAATAAGCGCCACATGACGGCCAAACTCGCCAAACCTCTTCTTTAAAAGCTCTAGGTGAATTGCACTGTCTAACCAAAAACACGCAAGTCTCTAACTTAACCGCTTCGTGCGTGCACCAAGCATTCAAGGATTTTCCTCAAAGATAAATTATCAGTTTTTTTTATTCCATAAAGCGAACAGCAGTCACCGAGATATAACGAAACGCAATTTCCGTCACTTGTTCAGCTGGCACGCACGCGCGCGCGCGCGCACGCACGCTAACACACATGTATATATATGTGTGTGTGTGTGTGTGTGTGTGTGTGTGTGTGTGTGTGAGAGAGCGCGCGCGCGCGCGCGTGAAATACGTGGGTTTATTATCTATTTGGTGGCGTTTCATTAAACGCCGGAAAAAATCACTACGCAGCATGTCATGCGTCTTGCCGCAAAAAAAAAAAAAAAAAAAAAGATGCATTGGTCGTTTTGGAAGGCCCTCTACAAAGAAACGAAACGCACTGGGCCCTAACGTGAACACTAAACACTTTGCGTAATTTATCTAAATTGATTAACTAATTAGGCGCAACATAAAACATACCCTAATAAGCGCCACATGACGGCCAAACTCGCCAAACCTCTTCTTTAAAAGCTGTAGGTGAATTGCACTGTCTAACCAAAAACACGCAAGTCTCTAACTTAACCGCTTCGTGCGTGCACCAAGCATTCAAGGATTTTCCTCAAAGATAAATTATCAGTTTTTTTATTCCATAAAGCGAACAGCAGTCGCCGAGATATAACGAAACGCAATTTCCGTCACTTGTTCAGCTGGCACGCACGCGCGCGCGCGCGCACGCACGCTAACACACATGTATATATATAATTGTGTGTGTGTGTGTGTGCGCGCGCGCGTGAAATACGTGGGTTTATTATCTATTTGGTGGCGTTTCATTAAACGCCGGAAAAAATCACTACGCAGCATGTCATGCGTGTTGCCGCAAAAAAAAAAAAAAAAAAAAGATGCATTGGTCGTTTTGGAAGGCCCTCTACAAAGAAACGAAACGCACTGGGCCCTAACGTGAACACTAAACACTTTGCATAATTTATCTAAATTGATTAACTAATTAGGCGCAACATAAAACATACCCTAATAAGCGCCACATGACGGCCAAACTCGCCAAACCTCTTCTTTAAATATTCCTGAGAGCTCAACGAAATTTTCACCATTTGCGCCTACGTTTTCAAATCCGCTTTTAGTTTTTTTTTTATTGCTCATTTGGTGAATGATTCGCACGCCATGCATCTGTCAAAACAATGCATTTTTTGTGGAAGCTTAGGCGATACCAGTGAGCATAAGAAAACACGAAGAAATAGCTCATATTTCTCCCTATAAATAGTACCATTCCATACAGCCGCAAAAATATACTGCAACATTCGTGCTTTAGTCTACAAAAAATTTACAACGCCTAGTTTCAGTTTTACCATTCTCAACGAAGAAATTTTCATAATTATAATTCCTGAAAATATTTGTGGAAAGCTCTGAAAGTTGTTTCTTTGCATTCAGGACATGTTAAAGGATAAGCATGCGAAATTTCATTATGATCACACTACGTAAAGTACGCAAATTTTAGTGCACAAACTCTATAAATGCTACAAATTGAAGAACTGGGACAAACACGTTTTAATGTTTAAAGATGCTGGACTTCGGCCGGGAAATGGTTTTCTTTTCCCATTTTCAGCAAAACTGCCGCGATGCCGATGTGAGCTCTGGGGAGAAGGGGCCAGGCCTACCTACATCTCCACTAAAAAGCAAGAGCAAGCAACGCCGCGGAGCGATATGCCGCGTGTGCGAAATCCGGAAAAATTCGCACTTTCATGAGTCCGGGCGAGTGTTTCTTGCATTTTTCGCTGTCTTGTACCTGATTCTCAGCTTTGATTTTTTTAATACATAGGAGAGGAGGCTTGGAGGAATACAAAACAACAAAATAGATTTGTTTTCGTATAAAACAATTGCCGTTTTTCGAAATTTGCGTTTTCCCCCCGACCGAGCACGACTCATTACCCTTTCACAACGGCTTCACCGTCGCGCAGCGCTGCTCTGCGCTAAGCCGAACCAACAGGCAAAAAAACTATGGGCGCCATCTATGTACGGACAAAGGAAGCGCGAAGTGCATCGCTGTGGCGTACAAATGCTAGATGGCGCGCGGTAACACTCGTTGTCATAATTACAGTAAGGAGCGGTTTTGTGCCTTTAGGAAATCCGTCGAGCATCTAGCTGTTAGTTGTGGCACTTGTCGCATTTTTCTCGTTAAAATAAAGCTAATTTCATCAGTCTGCGTTGAAAACTCGCCGAGTTAGGTCGGAATATGTCTGCGGCCTTTTTTCCAAAATGGCGGCGCCCATAAGTTTGCCTGTTGGTTCGGCTAAAGCGCAGAGCAGCGCTGCGCGACGGTGAAGCCGTAAAGAAAGGGTAATGAATTGTGCTTGGTCGGGGGGAAAACGCAAATTTCGAAAAACGGCAATTGTTTTATCCGAAAACAAATGTATTTTATTGTTTTGTATTCCTCCAAGCCTCCTCTCCTATGTATTAAAAAAGAAATGAAAGCTGAGAATCAGCTTGATTTGAAAGCTTGAAACGGTCGCGGCGCCGACACTGTCGCTAGCCGCAATATAATGTCACTCAGCCGTGCAATGCCTGCACAGCTGAGCCGATTCACCGTGCACCCCTTGTAGCCGTGCACTGCAGCATGAGCTAGACAAGTATCGAAACGTTTGACAGTGGACATCGATTTTCGCTTAAAAAAAAAAAAGTTCCATTTACACCTCACTTCATGTAGCGGAACTTAATTTGCGAACCGATGTTTATGTAGACGGTGGACTAGCGCAGGAATCGGCGACCAGCAACGCTTGTTCCGAGTTAAACGTTTCTCGTGTCGTAGCTGGTGCTCAATAACTAAATTCGCTCGTGCCCACGCGTACGTCAGCACAGCCGTGGTTTCAGATAGACCATTTAATTAGGCATGTACGTGGCCGCGCGCGTACGTACACAATATACCAAAAGTCGCCCTACGATTTCTGCATTTTCAGCGAAAGTGAAAAAAAAAAAAAAAAAATTAAGGACGATCCACGCTTGTGAAAACGTATGAAACAGTAGTAAACTCTGTAAGCGTTCTTTTCTTTTCCTCTCGCTTTCTTTTCCTCTCTGTGTGTCTCACGCTCTCATTTTCTCTTTCTGTGGCCCATAGCAAGTTGTCTTACAATCGTCGGTACAACGCAACGGTACAACGAGCAAGCATTTATGGTACCCATAAATTCTTGTTCTGCAAGAGTGGGTGCCATAGTCCAGTGGTTATCGTTAGTGGATAGCACTCCCCTTCGGATCGTGTGTACCCTGGTTCGAATCCCGCCGCGCGAAGAAAGTAGTGACTTTTTTTTTTCCATATCTCTCTTGCTCCACATTCTTTGCTCGAAACTGCGAGCACCAGAATAGATTCTAAATTTATTCATTTTGCAAAAAGCACTTGACAATTTCCGCCTGTTTCCGTCTTTATATAAACAGTGGTGGTCCTTCAGCCTATTTTTTTTAAAGCAACCGAAGTCTGTCAGTATACAGGGTGTTTTTTTTTTTTTTTTTTTTTTTTAGCTGCACCAAATTTTAAAATTAGTAAAATGTAAATCTTTGTCAAGTTATGTTTGCCATTCCAGTGTACGGATTGGCGGCCTCTAGATAATACAGAGCAATTTCCGCAATTACGTGCGTAATTAGCAAATTTACGCTAATTAACTTTCTAATGATCAACAATAGGTGGCTATAGCAAATGAGTACTTTGGGGCCCGTCCTCGACACTACCTAGCCCAAGGATCGAATTTTGAATAGCGGAGTTCATGTGGGAGCTACGCGAACAATTAGTTCCTCTTGGCAGGCTGCTTGAAACTGAAACTGGCCGCAAAAAGAGCGTCTCTGTCGTCGATGTCGCCACCCCCCGGCCCTTTCGTCACGTCTCCGACGTCACGGCTGGTCCGACCAAACGAGCAGCTTGCGTTATCTCTTTGCTGTCTGCGGCGTTGGCCTAACGCTTCAATGCCGGCGGGCCGCCAAATTTACTTCGTCATTCCGTCGGGCGCCACGTTGCGCTGTGGCGCCAACCCCGCTCCTTGGGCTTTTAGATACTACAGGCGCGGCGTCATATCAGTCTGTATCAGTGAACGCCGCGGATAGCAAGGAGATAACGGAAGCTGCTCGCGGGCCCGACTGGCGCCTATCTCGGAGACGTGACGAAAGGCAGGGGGGGGCGGCGACAGCGTTATGCCATGTCATCAGCTTACTTGTTTTCTCGCATTAACCTGAATTGTTTTGCTATTTATTTGTTCAAATCGTAATTCTTTCGCTGCTGTGTGTAGACAACTTGACATCTTTGCTGCACTTGCTCTAACAAAATTTGTTTTCTTCTTTTTATTTATAGAACAGCTTCTGTAGTATGTGTTTTATTTTCGCGAGTGAGAAAATAAATTCTTCTTTTTCTAGCGTTAGGTAGTGTGAACATTCTCAAATTTGAACACACACACACACACACATGTGTGTGTATGTGTGTAAATGGATCGGAAAACATTTCTTTAAATGGCCAGGAAAATATCGCTGACGATTGTGTCGTCGTTTATTGCTTGTGCATGTGCTGCAGAAGAACCATTTTTGTAAGGGACCACGGAAATGCAAGGGAAAAAAGCGCACGAAAAAAAAAAAAAGAAATGTGATTGTGGCAAATCAGAACCTGCTTCAGAATCAGAACGTTGTTTCTTCTTCTGCAGTTGCTCTAACCGAAATTGTTTTCTTCATTTTATTTAGAACAGGGATTGGGCTTCGGTAGTGTGCATTTTTACTCATAATTAATTCTTGTTCTAGTTGCAGCGCTAGGTACTTCCATCATTCTCAAATTTGAACACACACACGCACGCTGTGTGTGTTGCATGTGCTGCATTTTTGTAAGGGGTACCGCGGAAATGCAAGGAAAAAAAGCGCACGAAAAAAAAAAAAAAGAATTGTGATTGTGGCTAATCAGAACCTGCTTCAGAATCAGATCATTCTCAAATTTGAACACACGCACACTGCTGCAGAAGAACTATTTTTGTAAGGGACCACGGAAATGCAAGGAGAAAAAGCGCACGAAAAAAAAAAAAAAGAGAGAATTGCGATTGTGACAAATCAGAAGCTGCTTCAGAATCGGAACGTCGTTTCTTCTTCTGCAGTTGCTCTAACCGAAATTGTTTTCTTCTTTCTATTTAGAACAGGGCTTTTTCTCAAATTTGAACACACGCACACTGTGCTGCAGAAGAACTATTTTTGTAAGGGACCACGGAAATGCAAGGGAAAAAAGCGCACGAAAAAAAAAAAAGAAATGTGATTGTGGCAAATCAGAACCTGCTTCAGAATCAGAACGTTGTTTCTTCTTCTGCAGTTGCTCTAACCGAAATTGTTTTCTTCATTTTATTTAGAACAGGGATTGGGCTTCGGTAGTGTGCATTTTTACTCATAATTAATTCTTGTTCTAGTTGCAGCGCTAGGTACTTCCATCATTCTCAAATTTGAACACACACACGCACGCTGTGTGTGTTGCATGTGCTGCAGAAGGACCATTTTTGTAAGGGGTACCGCGGAAATGCAAGGAAAAAAAGCGCACGAAAAAAAAAAAAAGAATTGTGATTGTGGCTAATCAGAACCTCCTTCAGAATCAGATCATTCTCAAATTTGAACACACGCACACTGCTGCAGAAGAACTATTTTTGTAAGGGACCACGGAAATGCAAGGAGAAAAAGCGCACGAAAAAAAAAAAAGAGAGAATTGCGATTGTGACAAATCAGAACCTGCTTCAGAATCGGAACGTCGTTTCTTCTTCTGCAGTTGCTCTAACCGAAATTGTTTTCTTCTTTCTATTTAGAACAGGGCTTTTTCTCAAATTTGAACACACGCACACTGTGCTGCAGAAGAACTATTTTTGTAAGGGACCACGGAAACGCAAGAAAAAAAGCGCTCGAAAAAAAAAAAAAAAAAGAATTGCTTTTGTGGCAAATCCTGCTTCAGAATTATTCAGCCGAGGCAGCAAAGAAAACAACAAATGTTCTTAAATGTAAATGTGTTCTGAAATGAAAATTTGGCAATTTTGGACGCCTTTCTTACTGGTTTGGTTTTCATTAGATATTTTCATTAGAATTTTATGCATTCAAACGCGGCCAGTTTTCATCAGTGATACGTGGCGCTTGCCTACCCTGACTACGAGCGCACCTAAAAAAAAAAAAAGAAAACACAGGAAAACAGAACACGCCAACAGCCGCGGGAAAG
>NW_023606922.1:0-60001 GCF_013339745.2 Dermacentor silvarum | reverse complement strand
TTGTGTTCAGGCATATAGACACGCGACCAAGATTCACTCTGCCGCCTTGAGGAGCGCACTCTTCGGCTGTCGCTCGCTTGCGGTGGCGACTCACCCGTGACACGCGGGCGCTGTCACTTTCAGCGGCGCGAGTCTATGCTATACCGATAGCCGAACGGAGCTGAGCACTGCTTTCTTTATAGGTTATTCTAGAAGATAGTCGAGGCCGATGATTTTTTTTCTCTTTATATTGCTCGATTTCCACGTTGTCATTTTAGTTTGTATCATTTGTATAGGCTAGTCGAGTGATTTAACATAAGTCCATTTTTCTCTTTTAACCAGACGTTTTACGGCTTGTTTTTAACGTCAGCGCGTCATTCTTTCGGAAATCCCCCTAATGCGGCTCATTCCGTGACGAAATGCTATATCGCCCGCAAGATTATCATTGCTTGTATGGGGTCTGACGGTAGTCGACGTTATCCTTTTCTACATCCGTGGGGATAACGAGAATATCTATTTTAGACCTGGCTATTCTCTCTCTCTCTCTCACACACACACATATTATTGTCCTGGCCTGCAGTGCTGCGTGATCTAGGCAGACGCCAAGGAAAATTGACGGACCGGGACGGCACCGTTGTGCTCATGGCGAATGTGGTTGATGTCAGCTAAAACCAGTGCCATGAACGCGAATATGAATTTACACTGACGCAACCAGTGCACCAAGCAAACATAAGGAATGCTTGACACGCCGCTCTTGTGATGAAAATAATTTTTTCGCCGTTTTGTTCGTGTGGTGTACTTAAGCCGTAACGCGTATTTTTCAGACGATATGAGATAGATGGTAATTTTCGTACCCATTACTCTCACCGTCTCAACGCAGCTAGATTACGGGGCCCTTTTTAAAAAAGTCCAGTAAATGAACTATAAGAATGTCTGCGAGTCGCAGCTGCGCCGTAGAAGTGCATTCGCAGTGTTCACCGTTGCCCGTATGTTGCGAAATGCGCTGCACTTTCGCATTCGCGTCTAGTGATGTCATCGCCCAGCGGCGAGGAAGCGTTTGCGAAGTGCTCTCCTTAGGGGTCATAATTGTCGCTGTGCCCTTGTGCCAGTGATGAACGAGCGTGCTTTGAGACCTAACGGTGGGCAGGGGCGTCACGTGATGCGCGACTGATGTGACTGGTGCGCTCGGAGGGGGAGGTAGCGGCAGTATACGCAGCCTTGTCTAGCGGAGCGTGTCCAAATGCAAATAGCGTCTATGGGTCGGACACCCCGGGATTTTTCTGCGGCAGCACCGTGCTGTTTTGCGTCCCCGTGTGTGTAGGGACGACCGCCCGATGGTCGGGGCTACTTCATCCACCTCCAGTTGGTGGCCTGTTGACAATCGCCGCGCTGGCTTTTGTCTGCAACACTTCGTGGCTCTTCCTCCCTGTTATTGCGTGAGCTGCGGAGCGGCCCCTTGAAAAATGGCGCCCTCGAGAAAGGGAGCAGGATGCCCTGCATTGGCGACCTTCAGTTCGATCGTAAGTGGAGCTTGCGACATGCCCTCGGAAATCCACGGTTTCCTGCTTGCTCGAAGAGCTGAAACGAGCATCCCGCTGTATGAATCGCATAAAATCGATTGGTGCGCGGCAAAACGTGGTCGCAGCGCCTTTGTCACACAGTTGTGACTTACGGGCAAGGGAGAGAGAAGGGAACGAGGGTGGGGAGTAAGCCGGAGCCTTGAGCTCGATTCACCACCAGATCCCGAGGAGCTAATTTCGCGCTGCGGCGAAGGAATGGCGGGGCTCCCGATTGTGGCCCGATTGTTCCGGCACACACACGAGCCATCGCTGCTCAGGAGGCCCTAACGGAAGGGCAAACATCAGGGAGGCAGAAACCACGGAGCCGTGCGAAGGGCAATCTGCGCACGAACTGGGCCGGCCCGCTTTAGAGCGCGCGTATATGCGCCAGCCCAGCAGCAGTGCGCCGAGATACCGCGGCGCCAAACAAACCTCCCGCGGCAGCAGCGGCTGATAACGCGGAGCCCTTGTTTCCCTCTTGGAGCAAATCTTCGCCGCCGCGTGGCTGGCGGCCTCCTGCGATGCAAGGATGTTGAGGGGGGGCTCGGCGCTGGCGTATTTCTCGGAGCGTGTCGCCTTGATAATGGCACGCGCACGGCCGCCGCGTGGCTTCTGCGTGCGACTCCATCTGCCGCCGCCGCCGCGCTGGATGGAGTCGATTCGCTAATGCGCGTTCCCAAACCCTCCTCCGCCGCGCGCACCCTTCATCCCTTGGTGCTTAAATTTTGAGAGGAATTTGATGAAGCGCGTTTTCTTCTCTCTCTTCTCTCTCTCTCAACGGAGTCTGCTTTTCTGGCCTCATATCCCCTTGTTACGCAGGCCTTTTGTTAAATGCGGTCCCCGGTTGTCTTTTTACCTGTTCGTAGAGGTGCGCGCACCTGTCTTGCCCGATTTCGCGCGAGAGGCTTGCCGCCTGTCGCTGTGATTAGGGGCTGGCCAGCGGGAAAATGGGATTGGCGCCCGCGCGCACCTGCTTGCGGTTTGGGCCCCCTGTTTTCCTTCGCGTGAGCCGTCTAAGGTGGCGCAGCAGCAGTTCGTTCCTCTCTGTGCATCATCTGTTGTTTTGTTTTGTCGTTTCGCTCGCCTTTGTGTGTTCCCCCGCACCCTTTTTTGTATTTTGTGTGTGGAACTGAATAAGATGCGTGTTGAGCGCGTGCAGGGCTGGCTTCCGGTTACGCTCTTTGCAAACACCGGGGGCGATAAACTTCTGAAACGTCGCTGGTCATCAGCCTGCTTTTTGAGCGTATACTTTAGCGCTACTTGCACTGTTGGGGGTAACAACGTGGCGGACATGAGCGAAACGTTGCAGTGTAAGATTTGAAACGGAGCATTTTTTTTTTTTTAGTTTCGTGAAAGGTAATTATGGTGTTTCTGTATTTTTCCCCCCTGTCAATTCCATATGCGGTGTAAGGCTGTTTACATACCTCATGGACTGCCGATGACTGCTGAACGGATTCATTGGCCATCCGTTTTTATTTTATTTGTAACGCTAACGCTTCTACTGTAGAGTGTAACGCTAATATCTCAGGAAATTAGTCGCATCACTACTACAAACTTAAAATGCACTCATAAAACACGCACACGCACGCATGCACAAAATAAGAACCTTATTCGACATTCCTTCCGCACGGCCATTCGCAAATCTTTAAGAAACTACTCCAGTCGTTATAATTAGATGGCTTCGTGTTTGTTTTGGTGCCCCAAGCAACTGCAAGTCCTCTGGCCGTTACCGAGGCGCGTCATCCCTCTTTCCCATTCATTGAGACTTGTCGACGCTCTTACCGCATTTTAACACGTGAGAAGCATCCACTGAATCATACCCTTATGCACAGAGATAAAATTGAAATTCATAAGGTAGTTTGGAATCATAAAACAATATTACTCACCTTTGTGCAGAATGTACGTTAGCTACCTGCCTTGGATGTGCAACTGTCACACGTCTTTAGCCGACGGTCGTGAGTGAGGTGAGCATGAAAAGGCTAGCACCCTCATTCATGACCCCTCGTTTGCGTCGTGATCGCTCGACGGTGAGGCAACATCACTCATGGGCGTCTGCTAAAGTGACAGTTGCGCTTCTCCGTAGTTTTTTTTTTTTTTTTTTTCTGAAACACCGTGTGTATCGCTAGGCGGTCTCCTACCATTAAACCGTTCATAGTATAGTTTTCGTGCCTGTCTGTTCCATCATTTTTGTTAATATACGCCATACAATGCTGACGCTGGCAATTGTTTATTTCCTGTCGTTACAGGTACACCCTCCGGGGCAAGGTTCGCGACGAGTGGGGCAAGGTGCAGCTGACGTTCGAGCTGGAGGTGGTCCAAGTGCAGCAGCCCGAGCTGCTGGGAATTCGCCGCAAGCGCCTCACCGGCGACGCTTGGCACTACAAACGGGTCTGCGAGGAAGTGCTAAAGATCAGGGCGGCTTGAGCGGACCCCGTCTGCTCTGTTGCCGGGCATCGTTGGCTGGCGGCACGATCCATGTCGCAAAGTCGTCGACTCGTTTCTTTAGTCAAACTCGTGTTGCGCTCCCAGCATTCGTCGCTCGCACATTGTCGGTACTTGATGTCAGGGCAGATGGCGTACTGGCATACCCGCGCGGCTTCTGAGTAAATAAAGCTGAGAACAGGCATGCCGCGCCGCAGTGTCATCGCTGTTTCGCTCAGCTGGAAGCTTTCAGTACAATGTATAGTATACAACAGCTGGCGTGGCAGGCCGCAACTTTGTCGTGCAGTCAGAGCAAACTCACTGCCATTGCTATGCTCCTTCCATGAAGGGACCAATGCTCCATTTTAGGCAAACGAGACACGAATTAGGTGGTTCAAACGTGATCACATAACCTAAAAAGAAAGTCACTACGGAAGTACGTGCGTAGTTGATTTGAACTCTGGCGTGTAATGATCGCTCTTGGTTACTAAAAAAAGAAAAAAAAAAGAAAAAAAAAAGAACCGTCCCATTATTTTACGCGCTATAATGAGAATATTTGTGCTTTGTTGCTCGCGTTTGAATTTTTCAGCTTGTATTTCGATTGGCTGTTATAGCAACTTTCTTGCGATTTCGTTAAATTTTACTTGCTCTCTGATGGAGACTGATTGTCTAACGTTGCTCTGAGATTGTCAGGTTTAGTCGCTTAATATGCGTCCACCCTGCTTCGTTTCGATATATCATTGTGTAGTGGTGGGTTTTAGCCGCAAAGGTAATAGTATGAAATATCTGCTCAATAGTTGCCCCCGACACATACAGGTCGCCACTTGTGGGGCATGCCATCGGCGGCCAGGTGTGAGGTTAAAGTTGGAACCGAGTTTCGCCTGCAGCTCAAGATGGAAAAAGGGTGCCACGTGACGAATGGACTACAAAATATATTTAAAAAAGCAAGTGCGGCTGACTAGAAAACTGCCTAGTTTCCGATTTAGCGCCGTATACATTTGCGCAAATCTGAAACACCGCACTATAGTGTTGAGTGTTCCAAGCGTTCGTTAAATACTGTGCATTAGGAGCTCATATTTTTATGCATACGTTGCTTTTCTTTGTTCCTTTCAAGCTGCAACTTAGTTTTTTTAGGCTTTTCCATTGCTTTGACAATGTTGCTCCGACATTTCATATCTCTTAACGTGACGCAAGATTTTGTTAGGCTTGGTTCTTTCTTATTATTTATATATTGCGTGAAAAAAAAATGTTGGGAGGGCTCTATTATTCCTCGTGTATACTTTCTTTAGAGCCCTTCGCGCTTTTACCTCAAGTTAAGAAACGGCATTTGTATTTTCGTAGGAACTGTGTGTCCGTCGATGTATTACTCTCCCGCCAGCGTGTTCATGCTTTCTACGTGTATCGACGCTGTCTGCCTGCAATTGTAAATGACGGGCGTTTCACGTGCTTTTATATAATTCATGTTCCGTGATAGTGTGTGTATGTATGCCTGCGCATGCGTGTATGTGCGCACGTTTACTAAGCAAGAGGCGCGTCAGTGTAATATATAAACGGTTGTTTTGTCGCTTTCCCTTGTGATGGTGCCTTGTTCCGCGGTTGCGTTACGGCGTATGCGGACAGGGCGAGATGGTTGCTCATGAGGGCGAACCATGTCGCTCGTTGCCTAATCGTAACTCTACCGCCATCTGCTTGTGTGCCACGGCATTAGGAAAAGTCGCGATGTGCATTGAAGCTGGTTTTCGGGGGCCTCCCCTCCTGCCCCCTCGAACCACTCAACGCCAATCTATTTTTTGAGGTTTTAACCTTGTCGCCACTGAGCGAGTATTAATCCTAGTCTTAAAGGATTAGAGCCACATTATCACTTTCTTGAATCCCCAGATCCTGTTGTATGAACCTTATATTTTACCTTTTATGTGAATAAACGTTTTTTTTGTGTATTCTCGTCGGTTGCATGCGTAATCATGAAAGAGTGCGGTGGCCACCGCGCTGTAAATTTGGCATTCGAAAGTGGCGATGCAGTTGCGTCAGATCGGGCGTAACTACGGACACGTTCAAAATGAAAGTGTTACCGCGCCGCACTTTGCTATCGTCCGACTTCTTGGGAGAAATCAATTTTCTTGATTTCCCAAGTGCTTACCCAGTCATGTGTTCATGGGTACCCGTGAAGCAAACACCTTGAAATTTGCGACGACTGGTGATGTTGCAGTCTGGAGCAGCTCTTAGGTGGGCTCATTCATCAGTGTTGTAGGCTGCTTGAACGTGTTCAGAGCTTCGTATCAGTGTATGCACCCAAATATTAAAGGTCCTGACCTCGACGACTGGCGTAAGGATACCTCGCCAGTGGTAGTTGTCGCAAGACAGCCTGCAATATTCTCACGGCAGGGCCATCTTCACTTCATCAGACGCTGCACTTTAAACTTTCTGTGCAAATCAGTTCAACTGCAGCAATACCGGACGTCCGGCATTAAAGGCTTCGAAATGCAAAACAGCGCTGCAGTTCCCGCATATCGCCAATTGACGGTATCCTTCTCGAGTTGCTGAGAAATGCTGCACAAGTTTACATGGTATTAAACTGTCGCTTTGTATAAAACGGATGCTAAAGGTGGGTAAAGTTCACTTCTGGAATACCTAAAACGTCATTCTTACTTCAATGTACTAGTCTTACAGTGCTTTAACGCAACAACAAAAGACGTGGCGGCTCAGCATTTAAGTTCCCGTAAGGCCTCATAGATTGAGTGCTCTATATAGATGATAACAGTTTATCAATGAACGAAGCTTACATCGCATTCTCAAGGGATCAAATACTCAGCCCTGTGAATTTTCAGAACTTTTTCAGCACAAGTTAAGCCGGAACAAGCAAAATGTTCTGAAAGTGTGTGACGTAAAGTCCCGTCACAGATGTCTGGAGCGCGGGAGCGGTGCACTTGGGGACCTTAAACTTCCGAGAACCTTAGCGCTGTCTACCGGAGGAACCTGGAAAGAGACAGTTGGCTTCTGAGCATGCGCTGCCAGGCGGACAAGGCCTCGCCACTCGCTGTCATGTCCATGCATAGAGTTTCACACAATTGCAATAGGGAACTGTGGCGCTAGTGTCTATACCGGAGCTGCAAGCATGGTGGTTAAAAAATGGAGTTTTACGTGCCAAAACCACGATCTGATTATGAGGCACGCCGTATAGTGGGGGACTCCGGAATAATATGGACCACTTGAGGTTCTTTAACGTGCACCTAAATCCAAGTACACGGGTGTTTTCGCATTTCGCCCTTAATCGGCATGGGAATGATTAGCAGTATATGGATTGGCTTAAACTTCGCCCGTGTGGCCTTGAACGACTTCGTGACTTTGTGACTGCGTTGTACAAAATTAAATAAACATTATTAAAATTGTGCGACGGCAGGATTCGTACACAGGACCTCTAGCACTGAATCCCGATATTTAAACCATTTTGTTCGAAACCTTTGTTCGAAACGTTTGCTCGAAACGCGTTATGTTCAGTTGCTGCGACGTCACAAAGTGGCAGTATGCAAAATGTTTTGAGAACAGGAGGGAGAGAGCAGCCAATCGCCAAGTGGTGAACCATGCCGTAGCCGCAGCTGCCGTTTGGATCCAATACAATCCACCATACGTGCCATGCGAAGCCGGTCTCGTAGTGAGTGGATGATCGCTCGAACTTCACATCTCTCGTCGTGTTCTGTTCGTAGCAGACGACGTGCTCGTAATCAAAATGATTGACAGGAGCGTGTCGTCATTTTGATGTCATCAAAAACGGCGAACTCCCCGAACGTTAGTCCTCCGGGGAGTTCACCGCTTGCCGATTGGCTGCTCTCTCCCTTCCTTTGTTGACCAGGTGGTAAAAGTGCAAAAGACCAACACTGGTCTCTTGCACTTGCTATGGCAAGGTCAATGTGTGTTCTTGAGATGTACCTTTATGGAGTTAAGAAATAGCTTGCTTAAAAAAAGGGTAAAGAAAGAAGAAAAAGCACCGCATTGGCAAGAATATCACCCCCACGGGCGCTAAGAAGATAACGACGAAGCCTTCAGGTTTTGCGACGAAAAACTTCAGTACGCTTAAGCTTCGCCTTTAAGATTGGAAAGCGATAGCGTTATTAGACGCTGTTGGCGCCGACACCGACACCGTATTTTCTGCGACATGGGGCCCGATCAAATTTTAGAAAGGCTCGGTTTTCAACATTCCCCTCAATGTTGCCTAGAACCAAAGTACGGCGAAACACCATCAGAATTGGAGGACGCTTAAGCTTCGCCTTTAAGAGTGGGACGCGATAGCATTCAAAGATCCCTGGCTGCTTCTCGGACTTCGCCTATATTCAAATTACAATTCGACGCTATCACGTCTGTAGGTGGTGGTTAAGACGTACTTTACGATTTTTCTGGCGGATTTTACTTTGAGAAATTCAATTTTTGTTCACTAACGCCTTGCGCCACGCGGAGCGCATTTGTGGTCGGGGTGGTTCGGGATGATGTGGTTCGGCATGATCAGTGTTGTATGGAACGGCGTTCCTGGATGTAGTTCCTTTTGCGAGGAACGCCACCGTTCCATTAAGAGGAGGTGGAACTGTAACGGTAACTCGTTAGGTTTACGAAGGAACGGCAGAGGGAACGGTGTTGCTTCTGTAAACGTTCCACGGCATTGAACAGACGCACGCACGTACGCAGCACATCATGCAGGGCGGATGGGCGACCGCGTAGGCGCAAAGAACTACCGCTTGCCTGTCACGTGACTATGGTGCATTTTTTTTTCGCGAGTCCCCGCTATATTTTTTTTATGACTAGGCCTCAAGATTGTCACGTGACGCTTCCTCCTGTAGACCATAGACATAAAGACAGAGTTGGCTGCGGTGACCAAACCAGCCAGCGCAGATGTTTTCACCTCGTCCGCACCCGAAGGTTTCTTCTCGTTCGGGCACCAAACCGGGCCTTCCAGCCGAGGAACAGGATGAGCTCTCGCGGTACCTGCTGGAACCAGTTGACTACCCGCTGCCACAGATCAAGAACTTCGAGGGACTGAACCAACTTTTCCTCAAGTACAGCACGGCAGTACCCTCAAGCGCTTCGGTGGAATGGCTCTTCAACATTGCCAACGAAGTGCTGACGAAGAAACGGGTTCGTCTGTCGGACACCAACATCGAGATGCAACTCTTGCTGAGTTCAAACAAGGGACTCTACTAAGTTTCGAATATATATAGTGGACATTTTTCTTCCGCTCATACTGCAATATTGAATCAGCATTCATTAAACGCCTATGTATTGTTCCTTTCGATGCGGTTTCTTGTGCAAGAAATTTAATTATTTTGATGCATGTGAGTAACTTTCTATTTGTACATCTGAAACGCAGTATCCTGACTGCGCATTTGAAGATCGAAGTGGAACGACCTGCGTCTAGAGGCTTCCAGTCACGCGTGATCGTCTTATAATACCTTGTTTAGCTTTCCTTTTCTAGCAGCGAGTCAGAACATAAAAGCCCGCGATTGACTTGCGATATAAAATAAATTCACCTTCGGGGAATCAAGTCGCCATATTAAAAGAAAAGGCTGTCGCGTAACCACTGAGTGATAGTTATGCAATTCTTGCAGTTATCACAATGCAGTTATCATAATATAAAGTGTTTGACGCCATTGGACGTGAGTGCATGCTAACAATTGTTTTTTTTTTCTTTTTTTTACTTTTGCTTGATACTCAAGCCACCTCGTTCATGTTGCGTGGTACCACAGAGATTGCAAGTGATCAATACATCGCGACAAGTCGCTAAAGCGCGGCATTCATGTATCGCTGCGACCCCTTGATTTGTTTAAAACGAGGCAACATGCATACTGTGGTGTATTCTCAAACACAAAGCCAAAATAAAATTGGTACGATTGGTGGCGAATGGAGGATGGCGACCGTCACATATCGCGCACGGGAATTCACTGGTCTTATACAGTGCAAAGAGCGCACGGATAAATGCTTCTGTGCATGGTCAAAAAAATGCACACCAGCGTTTACGACTGTGCTGCAACACGGAATAAATGGCGTTTAAAAATATGCACGCCGTATATACCAGCACACGTAAACACGCAGAGCATAGCAGACGACGCGCAGCGCAATCCACACTATCCGTGGTTCAGTCAGTGCACGCCAGGCGGCGACTCTGCTCGTGCCTGGCCGACGAGTCGCGCGAAACTTTCGAGTGCATTTTTGGACTTCTTTCAGGCTTGGAAACAACTTTTATGTAGCACGTATAAAGCAACAGAAAGATGGCTCGGGAATTTTTCATGATGGCCTACGTCTTACTGATTGACAATTTTCTTTGATTAAAATATTTGATAAGTTAATTAATTAATAATACCTAATTATGTTATCAGGCAAAATAAGAAAATAGCCTGACTTGTTTCAAGCGACGGCAAACAACATTACCTTCGTTCTATGCAGCTAAGTGGCACTCGCATATTCTTAAATTTTGGCACAAGTAACGTGGGACCCCCTAGAGATATATGCGTATGCGTCACATGCATAACAACACTTTTAGCATTTTAATTGCGTCTCTTTACTGCAACGTACCATCCAGGCCAAAAAAGTGCAAACCACACGTATGCTTTCAGTGTATAGTGTAAGTATCCTCCAGAATACTTAGAGCAACAGGACTGACCAATGTCACGAGCGGTGCCAAAATACTGATGCCACAAGAAGGCCTCAAGCTCGCTGGCGGTGGAGGCTGCAGTGGCCTACACCATTATCGCTCATTTGGTACACGAGTTCTCTAATATATAGGACGGTACTACGAAGGTACTGGCCTCGAGTGGTCGCCGGATAAATCCGAACTCCTCCTCTATCGACCCACGCTCAAAGGCAGACAACCCAAGGGCTACAACCGGAACCGAGCCTACGAAGAAATCCAAATTCGCACCAAAAACGGCAGGACTATCCCCATAGTGGAACAGATTAGAATCCTAGGACTCATCATCGAATCCAAGGGCACTAACGGAGAAACCGTCAAGAGGCTAATAACTAAAGTCACCAACGCAGTAAGGCTAATCAAGAGAGTCACAAACAAACACCAGGGAATGAAAGAAGCTAACGTCGTCAGACATATATTCCTTCGCCATAAGTCACATTATATACGTGGCGGCATACCTCAATCGGTATTCAGCCGAAAAAGCTAAGATCAGCGCACTCATACGAAAGGCGTACAAGCAACGTCGTCAGACTTATATATTCCTTCGCCATAAGTCACATTATATACGTGGCGGCATACCTCAATTGGTATTCAGCCGAAAAAGCTAAGATCAACGCACTCATACGAAAGGCGTACAAGCAAGCTCTAGGCCTTCCAGATAGCTCCAGCACCGAGCGACTACTTCAACTGGGTGTACACAACACGTTAGAGGAGCTGATAGAGGCTCAACAGATTGCTCAGTTGGAGACTCTAGCCGGTTCGCGCACGGGCAGGAGTATCCTCAGCAAATTAGGGATAACCTATCACAATCAACAAGGATGTAAAGTGTCAGTTCCCAAGGTAATCAGGCAAAATATCCAGGTCCCCATTCTGCCTAAAAATATGCACCCCGAACTTGATCAGGGAAGGAGGGAAAGCAGAGCTAAAGCTCTACTCAAGGCATACGGTAGAGACAAGGAGGTGTGTTGTTTGTGGACGCAGCGGAGTACCCGAGTCACGAATCCTACGTCGCAGTAGTAATAAACTCCGACCACGAGTGCATAAGCGCATGCTCGATACGCTCTAATAACAGTGAAATTGCAGAAGTAGCTATCGCCCAGGCCCTAATTTCCCCCAAATGTAGGTATGTCATCAGCGACTCGCAGTCAGCCATCAGAAACTATGCGCGTGGAAGAATATCGCCCGAGGCCGCTAACATACTCCACGGGAAAGCACAGTTCATATCATCAGAGGAATTCGAAGACAGATACATCATTTGGTTCCCAGCCCACACCTCCTGTGAGTACCTCGCTCCCAACCTCAACGAGGAAGCCCACCGCGTCGCGCGAGGTCTCATTTACCGCGCTCGCGAAGATGCTTCCCCCGAAGGAACGTGAGAGGAGACCTGGAAGGAGAGGGACAGAATGTTCAGATTCTGCGACATCACCCGCTTCTACCAAAAGTCGAGGTGCTTATTCCCACCTCCTAGCTCCAAATTAGACAGATCTCAGGCGGTTGACTGGAGGCGACTTCAAACTAGAACCTTCCCCAACCCGGTGCACCTACATCGCATCTACCCCGAACAATACCCAGATGACTTGTGAAAATTATGTAGAACAGAACAGGCCACCCTAGAACACATTCTATGGGATTGCGCACATGTTCAAGATGAATATGCAGTCTCCCCAGAACAGCTTGGGGCGCGGTGGAAAGCCGCGCTGATCAGCTGAGATCTGCAAGATCAACTATGGGCCATCCAGCGAGTTCGAGAGGCGGCCGGGAGACAGGGTCTCTCTACCACCCCTGGCGCGGCCTAGGCCCAGGCCTCAATCCGCTGGTCTAAATAAAGTTGTTTCACTCACTCACTACTATGGGGAAATAAAGATCCACCGTGGCGTATTTATGGGTGCAATCTGCGCTTGTTTGGAGGTCTTCTTCAAGTGTCTCTTTCTGTTTTTGCAATCTCCCCGTTTCTGTTGTGAATGAATGAATGAACTTTTATTTCCCTTTTTAAGAAAGGGGAGGGGCCGGGGGGGAGAGAGGGAGGCCTGTGTGCTCCAGTCTTAGCACCTTGTGCTGCCAGACGTCCGCCTACCAGTCGTGGTAGGCCTCCGCTACCTCCTCAGCCCACCTCAGGACTCGGTCCTGCAGGGTGGGATCGGAGCTGCGCAGGGCAGTCTCCCACAGCTCCTCGCTACTAATTAATGGTTTGAGGTTGCGGGGGGATATTTGATGGGGCATTTCCACATTATATGGGAGAGATCTGCTGTCTGGACAGGGCAGAAGCGACACTTGGGTGTCGGGTATGTGTCGGGAAAGAATAAGTTTCTGTTGTTCTCATGCAGAAAACGTATCTAAACATGAAAGGAGGCTATTCGAAATAAAGAAGACGAAGGCGCGTGGTGCACGCGCAACGGCCACGGGCGCTGGCACGCTCAGTCGCTGCCACTGACTAGCACCGTTCTGACGCCAGCGTTCGGGTCTGATCGACGTCATTTAGCCAAATTTGATTTGGTGCCGAAACGCTGGATCCTCGCGTAGATTGCATGAGGCGAGATGCAGCGACCGGCCCGGCTCCGTTCCACGGATTTCGCCTTTCACTACGTCCAACGTGTAAGCAGTCGAGCTCCGTGTTCGATGATGCCGATAGACCTGAGACGACGGCGACGTTCCAACGAAGGCGTCTGCGAGATGGGACCACGGCGCAGCCGCCTGTACGAGTACGCTGCATACCCGGTCGGTAACTGTCCCAGTGCATGTCCGCCGGTGAACCAGCTCTCTTCGAACCTGCGCTACCTTCCGAACAACTTGAGCCATCGCCAGGTGAACCACAAGTCATGCACGACCTGCGCTGCCAACAGCTGCTTCGTCCTCGCAGAGCTCGCCCTAAGGAACGACTTCCTCTGGGCCAACTTCAAGCACCGCCAAGTCAGTCCAGGATGGCCGGCCCTGGCGGGTCTGCGTGGCCGCGTGGCGCCCAAGATGCAGCGCAGGCACTCGTTCGTGCTGGTTCACTGGCTGCTCATGAAGCACCACTGCATCCAGTTCGTGGTGCTGCGCGAGCCGCGCATCTCGCACAACCACTTTAGGTTCCGGGGTCGCCGTCGCCGGAGCCGCCACCTGGGGCATGTCAAGCTGCGCCACTACCTGCTGGACGACCGCCAGCGCCGAGATTTCATCGACGCGCTCCGCTCCACGCTGACCACGCTCGACACACTGGAGCGTGAGCGTCTCGGGCAGTCTCAGCATGCACATGCTGTGCGAGCTGTTCGGCAGGTGCGAAGCCCTGCGCCTGGCCACCGCCGCGGCCCCAAACACGGCCGCCTACACGAGGATTAGACTCAGGTGCTCAAGCGCTGCAGCGCCGTGCTCCGTGATCTGTATGTCCACCAGATGTTTGCTACGGTGAACTCCGGCTACGTGCTGGGCGACTTGGTGTTCCACCGCGCCGTGATCGAAGAGCGTGTGAGCGCTGGCCTTCGGGTGCATACCAACCTCCTTATTGATTCGCGGCGCCGTCGACCGGTGCGCGCCGCTCGAGACAATCGACATGTGCAATTTCGAACAGAATAAGATGTATCACCGAGGCTTATCCAGGAGGTTGAGCGACAGCGCGAACGTGAATATAGCCAACGCTTATGTTGATCGTGCGAATTCGTCTGGTTTGCAAAAGAGATCTCGGTAAATGCACCCCACACGATGCCTCCACTAGCGCCTCAAAGCCTGGGCGCTAGTGGAGCCATTGCGCCTTAAAGTCGTCTTTTACAGATACAATGAATAATTGAAGAAGTCTGTAATATGCCAATCTAGTCTTGTATAATGCTTGCTTTTAGTGTCCTTTCATTGTTAACCAATGTTTGCAACTCTGTCAAAAGGAGTCACAGGGTCCTTTTAAGACTGAACGTCCCCATCGTGTGGCGTCGCATGCACTTCATCCGGCGTTTGAACTTCCCCAGACGCTTTACCATGCTGCTTCATGAGATCCCCTAAAATGCACCAGTGTGTTCCCAGTTATGACTAAGCGGGAGAAAACGTCACGGCGCGCCGTTCATTGTTTAATCTGCCCTTCTATACTATAAGGTATAATGTAAATATATGTTTAAAAATTGATTTCTTACGTAATGCTGCTTTTAAGCCTACCTCCTAAGAGCATTCAAGATGTTAAAAAAAAATGTTTCAATGCGAGATGGGAGAAGAGGACGAGGAATAGCGTTGCTTGATTGGTCGGCCTCATAGTGGGTGCTTTTAACGTCTAATTTCAACCAGGAAATCAAAAAGTTAATTTTGTTACGCGAATGAGGGATTAAACACTGAAGACCATTTACAAGGTATATCTATGAAAACAACTGCAGCGCTGGCCAGTTCAGCCGAGAGCTCGAGACCAAGGAGCAGTTCGTCTTCTTTGTCGCCTCACCAGCGCGCATAGTCAAAAAGAAACACGCAATTTACATCCCCGGCGGCAGACAGAAACACCGCTCCGATGCTTCAAAATATGGGTGTTAACAGGACAATAGAAAGGTTTGAGGCGTGCGACAGGCACAACGTCAGTGCACTGCGGGGCAGATGAGGCGCTTGCATTGACTGGTGCGATTTCGTATATGTCACTGGAGTCACGGCACGCAACACTCGGTATTGGCCTTTGTACCGAGACAGGAGTTCTAAAGCGAAGCTTTATATGGCTAGGCGAAATCGCCTGTCCACATAAAACTATCACCATCAACATTAGATCGAGCATCGTCTTCTTCTGCAGCTGGCTCGTTGGCTCGTGCTGTTGCTCGGCACTTGCTCGTGCCGCTGCTCCCGCGTTCGTCGTCGTTGTCGTCTTCCACAGCTGGCTGCGTTGCCGCTAATCATTCCAGCGTAGAATTTCACTTCTCTTCTGTCGTTGTAAGCGGGAGGCTGCGTGTACGGGGGTATGAGCCGTTGCTTAAGGGGGTATGAGTCATTGTCTTACCGTAACGGAGAGATTTATTTTGAAGCAATTTAATTTCGAAGAATCGCAAGTGGCAATGGCGGGCGAATGCTGCTAACCACGCCATCGAGCAAAAACTCGAGACATCGAACGCGAGCGACAACGGCGGACTGCGGTCATACCGTCATTGACGTCATTCCTTCTGTCGCAGCCGAACGTATGTGTAACCTCATAATTGAGGAATACTTTAATGAACCCTCGGGATTAACCTAGTGATAAACACCGTGGCCGCACGTTTCAGCTTCGCTGGTTAACCATCTTCACGGAGTGGAAGGGCTGACGAATATTTTCTGACAGCCCAACGTGACGGGTAGGGGACCACAACAGTACTAGAGACCCAGGCGCAAAGTGCACGTCTCTGGGTTGTCGATCATACAAATGCCGTTGGTTCTCTTGGGGAGGTCAAGAGGCGAGCGGGGACAATTTCGTGTGCTTGGGCTACCTGGTGATGGCGTCAAGTGCATATTCGCTGGTGTGGCGGCGGATGGAAGTGATCGGTCCAGTGGCAATGTTGGTTCTTAGTCGAACAAGGGAGAGATCGGGGAATAACCGACAGTGCAGTGGCTCAAAGAAATATATGCAAATGTGACATTTATGATAGAGCATGGTCCCAATCAGTAAGATCGGACGAGACATACTTTGCATGTCTGTCAGGGCTCGCTTTAGACGCTCCGTGAGACCACTAGTTTGTGGATTGTAAGACGTAGTCAGCTTATGCCTGGTTGAGCAGGAGCGCAGGATGTCGGCGATGACTTTCGAAAGGAATTTCCCGCCACGGTCAGTGAGCAGTTGGCTTGCAGCTACATGTTGTAAAATCACATCGCGTAGGAGAAAATTGGCGACATCTGTGGCGAATGCTCGTTGGAAGCGCTCTGGCGATTGCGTAGCGCGTTGCGTAATCTGTCGTCACAGCGACCCACTTGTTAGCGGGTGTTGACAAAGGAAATAGGCCAAGTTAAGTCCAAGCCAACGCGAAAGAACGGCTCCGACGGGACGTCCAGCGGTGAAAGTACCCGTCAGGGAACATCGATGGCGTTTTTCGGCGCTGGAATTTGTCACACGTGGCGGCGTATTTTCAGACGGAGCGGTCAAGGCCTGGCCAAAAGAAGCGTCGGTGAATCCAGTCCTAAGTACGGAAAACGCCGAGGTGACCGGTGGTTGGTAAGTCGTGAAGTTCATGGAGAACAGCCAAGCGGAGGTGCATGGGAATCACGAGAAGTAGGGCAGGACCGTCGGCGAGAACGTTGTATCGGTATAACACACCATCCTGGAGGACAAACAAGTGAAGGGATGAATCGGAAGGCGAAGATTCCAGGCGATCAATGATGGCACGCAAGCAGGCATCACGGCATTGCGCGTCGGCGATGTGTAACAGTTGAGAACAAGAGAAAACGCAAGCGTCGGTATCGGTGTCAGAGACGGCGGGTGGTTCGTCCACTGGATAACGCGATAATCCGTCTGTGTCCTGATGTCGGCGGCCCGACTTGTACACTACTCTATAGGAATATTCTCGCAGTCGTATACCGCAGCGACGAAGCCAGCCGGTATGATCCTTGAGAGACGAAAGCCAGCTACGCACGTGATAGTCCGTGATTATAGAGAATTGAGTGTAAATACGGGTGGAATCTGGAAACCACCCAGACGAGAGCAAGGCATTACCACTCTGTGATCGAATAGTTGTGCTCGGCTGCTGGGAGCAGCCGGCAAGCGTAGGCGATAATACGATCTTGTGCCCGTTGGCCTTGGGCTAAGACGGCTCCGATCCACTGGCATCGGTACGGACCTCAGTAGAAGAGGATGGGTCAAAGTGGGCCAGTATAGGTGGCGGGGTGAGAATGATGGTCATGTGGGCAAAAGCAGCAGCTTGAGCGGGATCTCGAAAACGGCCCGTCTTTCTTCTGAAGATCAGCAAGTGGTTTGGCAATCGCTGCAAAATCTTTCACGAACCGTGGGATCTAAGGGCCTAGTCCAACAAAACATCGGACCTCTTTGGGAGACTGAGGTACAGGAAAACACGGGATAGTACGAATTTTCTCCGGGTCTGGTTGAATACCGGAAGCGTCGACGAGGAGGCCCAGCACTGTAATCTGTCGGCAGCCAAAGTGACACTTCGATGAATTCATTTGGAGCCCAGCCTTGCAGAAGACTTGAATAATAGCTGATAGAGGCTGAGGGTAAGGCAAAATTAAAAAAAAAAGTCTTTTTCTTTTTTTGCAATGTGGGAAGTGCAGTTCTTTATGCAGATTTGCCATATTGACGCTTTTGTTAGGAAGTCTTATTTCTGGTTGAAAAACAGCTTTTCCAAAAGCAAGAAGCGAGTGAACAGGCCCCTTTTCGACTGCGCTCCGTGCTAACCGTTAAATTTTGTAACAAACGCCTGTCTGGAATCAGCTATAAATGAGAAATTGGTCTGGCAACTATTGCGTAGCTGATTATTCAGCCAGGGCAATGGAGGGACATGTATGGGCGCGTCCAGGCACCTAACCACATGCCACACACTCTAGCGGCGCAAGTGCCTAAGATGGCTGTCTTTTACACATACCTGCTGTAGCTGTATAACAGTAAACTTAATAAATCGATAATAGTGTAAGAGTATAAACCGCTGTAGTCCATATACCGGGGAGCCCATTTCTGCCGCTTCCTCACAAGACTTGCATATGCGCCATGCGGACAAGTCGATAGTACTTCGGAGCGTATCGCCATGGGTGAGCCCTCACATACGGTGGCGCGCTCGCACACGCTTGTGCGTGCGTGCGTGCGTGCGTGCGTGCGTGCGTGGTGTGTGTGTGTGTGTGTGGCCATGTTAATCATGGCCATATGAAGCCAACAGACAATGACGCCAAGGAAAGCATCGCAGAAATTAGCTGTGGTTGAAAATAAAGAAAATGAAATGAGAGTGGTCGGTAAGATAACTTGCTACCGGTGGGTATCGAACCCCTCCATATTACACGTGCGTTGCACTACCAATTGTGCTATAACGTTGACTGTGAATCCGTCCACTAACTTGGGTATTTACGATTACTAGAATCATACCTTAGACAGTGTTAGCCAGCGCCACTCAAAGCCATACTGAGCGGATGTGGCACTCTGGCCAAAATGGCAATTTGAAAACGTATTTTCAGAAATTACTCGGGATGTGAAGTGTTAAAAATATGGGAATTCAAAGGAGGTAAGTCTAGCTGTAATACAGAACATTATTTGCCTTGTTTCATTGACAAGCTCAGGCACTACAAGAATATATGTTATGGTTGCACACCTACTCATCTACAAAAGTGGACAAAATGCAGGCGTCTTTGGTATAGTACAGTACTCATACTGTTTGCTAATCCCACACCAACCAATTGATCGCACGAAATCATGAATCGAATAATTGGACAGTTAGAATTGCCCCGCACAAGGCACTGCTGGCAATAAAATCACTTCCAGCGCTTGTCGCATGGCCTCCGCAGTGCTACAGTTGACCTGCCGAGAGAGAGAGAGAGGGGGGGGGGGGGCGAGGGGCTGACGTTAAGCACTGTTGTTATCGCAGTAAAAGTAAACACGCGGAAGTAAGGCAGAAAGCTGTTCTGCCGTGGTTAAGCGTACTGTGGCAATTATTTGAGAGGTCAAATTCATTAGCTTGTTTTATTTCAGCCAACAATGGCCACTGTTTTCCGTCAAGCTAATAACTCCTCACCGAAGAGTGAAGGGGCATGATAGTAACCGCCGTTCAATACATGTGTTATGACGTCCTCTGTCTAGAGACTGCCTGTCACACACGATCGTCATATGATACTCCTAGTTTAGCTTTCCTTTTTGTAGCCGCGAGCTAAAGCGCGGCATTCACGTATCGATGCGACGCCTTGATTTGTTTTAAACGAGGCAAACTGCATACTGTGGTGTATCCTGAAACACAAAGCGACGATAAAATTGGTACGATTGGAGGCGAACGGAGGGCGGCGACCGTCACACATCGCGCATGGGAATTCACTGGTCTTAAACAGTGCAAAGAGCGCACGGCTAAATGCTTCTGTGCATGTTAAAAAACAAAACAAAATGCACACCAGCATTTACGACTGTGCTGCAACTACGGAATAAATGGCGTTTAAAGGTATGCACGCCCGGTATATACCAGTACACGTAAACACGTAGAGCATAGCAGACGACGCGCGGCGCAATCCACACTATCCGTGGTTCAGTCAGTGCACGCCAGGCGGCGACTCTGCTCGATACCTGGCGGATGACAAGTAGCGCGGCACTTTTCGCGTGCTTTTTTGGGCTTGTTTCAGGCTTGGAAAATACTTTTATGTAGCACGTATAGAGCAACAGATAGGTGAGTCGGGAATTTTTCATGATGGCCTACAACTTACTGATTGACAATTTCCTTTGATTAAAATATTTGAGAAGTTAATTAATTAATAAAACCTAATTATGTAATTAGGCAAAAAATAGTCTGACTAGTTTCAAGCAACGGCTAACAACATTACCTTCGATCTGTCCAGCTAAGTGACACTCGCATATTCTTAAATTTTTTCACAAGTAACGTGGGACACCCTATAGATATATACGTATGCGTCACATGCGTAACAACACTGTGAGCGTTTTAATTGCATCTCTTTACTGCAACATACCATGCATGCCAAAAAGGTGCAAACCACGCGTCTGCTTTCAGTGTATAGGGTCCTTTATATCCTCCAGAATGCTTACAGCAACAGGACTGACCAATGTCACGAGCGGTGCCAAAATACTGATGCCACAAGAAGGCCTCAAGCTCGCTGGCGGTGGAGGCTGCAGAGTGCTACACCATTTTCACTCATTTGGTACACGAGTTCTCTAATATATATAGGGTGGTACTACGGGAGAATAAAGATCCACCGCGGCCTATTTACGGGTGCAATCCTGCGCTTGTTTGAGGTCTTCTTCAACTGTCTCTTTTTGTTTTTGCAATCTGCGCATTTCTGTTGTTCTCATGCAGAAAACGTATCTAAACATGAAAGGAGGCTGTTCGAAATAAAGAAGACGAAGGCGCGTGGTGCACGCGCAACGGCCACGGGCGCTGGCACGCTCAGTCGCTGCCACTACTAGCACCGTTCTGACGCCAGCGTTCGGGTCTGATCGACGTCCTTTAGCCAAATTTGATTTGGTGCCGAAACGCTGGATCCTCGCGTCGATTGCATGAGGCGAGATGCAGCGTCCGGCCCGGCTCCGTTCCAGGCATTTCGCCTTTCACTACGTCCAACGTGTAAGCAGTCGAGCTCCGTGTTCGATGATGCGGATAGACCTGAGACGACGGCGACGTTCCAACGAAGGCGTCTGCGAGATGGGACCACGGAGCAGCCGCCTGTACGAGTACGCGGCATACCCGGTCGGTAACTGTCCCAGTCCATGTCCGCCGGTCAACCAGCTCTCTTCGAACCAGCGCTACCTTCCGAACAACTTGAGCCATCGCCATGTGAACCACAAGTCATGCACGACCTGCGCTGCCAACAGCTGCTTCGTCTTCGCTGAGATCTCCCTAAGGAACGACTTCCTCTCGGCCAACTTCAAGCACCACCAAGTCAGTCCAGGATGGCCGGCCCTGGCGGGTCTGAGTGGCAGCGTGGTTTCCTTCACGCCCAAGATGCAGCGCAGGCAGTCGTTCGTGCTGGTTCACTGGCTGCTCATGGAGCACCACTGCATCCAGTTCGTGGTGCTGCGCGAGCCGCGCATCTCGCAAAACCACTTTCTGTTCCGGGATCGCCGTCGGCGGAGCCGCCACCTGAGCCATGTCAAGCTGGGCCACTACCTGCTGGACGACTATCAGCGCCGAGATTTCATCGACGCGCTCCGCTCCACGCTGACCACGCTCGACACACTGGAGAGTGAGCTTCTCGAGCAGCCTGAGCATGCACATGCTGTGCGAGCTGTTCGGCAGGTGCGAAGCCCTGCGCATGGCCACCGCCGCGGCCCCGCCCACAGCCGGTTACACGAGTACGCCGTATACCTAGTCGACAAATGTCCCAGCCCGTGCCCGTCGGTCAACCAGCTCTCTTCGAAGCTGCGCTACCTTCCGAGCACCCCGAGCCAACGCCGGCTGAACCACGACAAGTTGTGCATGTTCTGCGCGGTCAACGATTACTTCGTCATGGCGGCGTTTTCACTATGGAACGAGTTCCTGTGGGTCAACTTCGAGCTACGCGAAGTCAGTGCAGAACGTCTGGCTCGGTCAGCGTGGATGGTTGGTTTCCCTTGCGCCCAACACGCAGCGCAGGCACTCGTTCGTGCTAGGTGCACTGGCTGCTCATGGAGCACCGCTGCATCCAGTTCGCGGAGCTGTGTGAACCGCGCTGCAGTGCCGTGCCCCGTGATCTGCGCAGCATAAGCGTTGACCAGCTGTTTGCTGTGGTCAACTCCAGCCACGTGCTGGAATGACTTGGTGTTCCGCAGTGCCGTGACTGAAAAGCACGTGGGGCGCTGGGCTCCGGGCGCATACGAACCTCCTCAATGATTCGCGGCGCCTTTGGTGGCGCTGTTCACTGCGTCGTCGACCGGTGCGCGCCGCTCGAGAGGTTCGACATGTACAATTTCGAACTGAATAAGATGGATCTCCGAGGCTTCTCCAGGGCGCTGAGCGGCAGCGCGAATGTGAATATAGGCAACGCTTATTTTGACCGTGCGCATTCGTATGATTTCCAATAAAGTTTGAGATTTATGGCACGCCACACAATGATTCCACTAGCGCCTTATCGCTTTGACGAGGGGAAATTTAGTACAAACGTCTGAACTACAACTCACTGATATTTCATATTTTACAGATATAAAATTCCCGAGGGAGTTAGTATTGCGCCTATCTAAGCTTGGTTTTAGTGTCCTTTTATTGTTAAGCAATGTTTGCAACTCTGTCAAAAGGTGTCATAGGGTACTTTTAAGACAACGTACGCATCGTGCGGCGTCGCATGCACTTCATCCGGCGTTTGGATTTCCCCAGAGGCTTTATCACGTTTCATCATGACATCCCCTAAAATGCGCCAGTGGTGTGCCCGCGATGACTGGGCGGGAGAAGACGACGATGCGCGCTGTTCATTCTTTGATCTTCCCGTGTGAGCTTTAAGGTAATGTAAATATAATTACAAATTAATTTCGTATGTTGGTCTACTTTTAGGGTTACCCCCTAAGGGCATTTTATACAGCGCTGTAAGGTTACAAAAATGTTGCATTACGAGATGGTACAAGAGGACGAAGAAGAGCGTTCATTACATGGTTGGCCTTATGGTGGGCACTTTAACGTCTAACATTTGAACTACGCACTAAGGAAGTTAATATTGTTACGTGAACGCGGGATTAAGCACTGGAGACTATTTACAAGGTATACCTATAAAAACAACTGCAGCGCTGGCCAGTTCAGTCGAGAGATCGAGACCAAGGAGCAGTTCGTCTTCTTCGTCGCCTCACCAGCGCGCATCGTCCAAAAGAAACACGCAATATACATCCCCGTTGGCAGACAGAAGCACCGTTCCGGTGCGTCTAAATATGGATGTTAACAGGACAGTAATAAAGTTTGAGACGTGCGACATGCACAACGTCAGTGGACTGCCGGGCAGATGAGGCACTTGCATTGACTGGTGCGATTTCGTATGTCACTGGAGTCACGGCACGGAACACTCGGTATTGGCCTTTGTACCGAGGCAGGAGTTTTAAAGGGAAGCTTTATATGGCCAGGCGAAATCGCCTCTCCACTAAAAACTATCATCATCAGCATTGGCTCGTGCATCGTTTTCTTCCGCAGCTGGCTCGTTGGCATAGATCGCAGCCACGAAGCCGGCCGGTAGGATCCTTGAGAGATGAAAGCCAACAGAGCACGCGATGGTCCGTGATTACAGAGAATTGAGTATATATACGGGTGTAATTTGGAAACCACCCAGACGGGAGCAAGGCATTACCACTCTGTGATCGAATAGTTGCGCTCGGCTGCTGTGAGCAGCCGGCAAGCTCAGGCTATAATGCGATCTTGTCCCCGTTTGCGTTGGGCTAAGACGGCTCCAATCCCGTGACCGCTGGCATCGGTACGGACCTCTGTAGAAGAGGATGGGTCAAAGTGGGCCAGCATAGGTGGCGCGGTGAGAATGATGGTGAGGTGGGCAAAAGCGGCAGCTTGAGCGGGATCTCACGTAAACGGCACGTCTTTCTACTGAAGATCAGTAAGTGGTTGGACAATCACTGCAAAATCTTTCACGAACCGTGGGATGTAAGAGCATAGCCCTACAAAACTTCGGACCTCTTTGGCAGACTGAGGTACAGGAAATAACGTGACAGCACGAATTTTGTCCGGGTCTGGTTGAATACCAGAAGCGTCGACGGGGACGCCCAGCACTGTAATCTGTCGGCAGCCGAAATGACACCTCGATGAATTCAGTTGGAGCCCAGCCTTGCGGAAGACTTCAAGAATACTGATAAGGGCTCAGGGTAAGGTAAAATTTAAAAAAAGAAGTCTTTTTCTTTTTTTGCAATGTGGGAAGTGTAGTTCTTTGTGCGTGCTCCTCCTTTGTGCGTGCTTCTCCTTAAAAATTAGGGCTGAGGCTCCCCTCCCCCCTGACTTTAAGCACTCTTTTTATCGCAGTTAAAGTAAAAACGCGTAATTAAATCAGAAAGCTGTCCTGCCGTGGTTAAGCTCAAAGTGGCAATTATTTGAGAGGTCAAATTCATTAGCTTGTTTTATTTCAGCCAACAATGGCCACTGTTTTCCGGCAAGCTAATAACTGCACACCGAAGAGCGAAGGGAAATGATAGTAGCCACCGTTCAATTCATGTGTTATGACGTCCTCCGTCTAGAGACTTCGTGTCACACGTAATCGTCTTATGATACCCTAGTTTAGCTTTCCTTTTTGTAGCCGCGAGCTAAAGCGCGGCATTCACGTATCGATGCGACGCCTTGATTTGTTTAAAACGAGGCAAACTGCATACTAGGGTGTATCCTGAAACACAAATCGACCATAAAATTGGCACGATTGAAGGCGAACGGAGGGCGGCGACCGTCACACATCGCCCATGGCAATTCACTGGTCTTAAACAGTGCAAAGAGCGCACGGCTAAATGCTTCTGTGCATGCTTAAAAAACAAAACAAAATGCACACCAGCATTTACGACTGTGCTGCAACCACGGAATACGTGGCGTTTAAAGATATGCACGCGGTATATACCAGCACACGTAAACATATGTAGCATAGCAGACGACGCCCGGCGCAATCCACACTATTCGTGGTTCAGTCAGTGCACGCCAGAGGGCGACTCTGCTCGATGCCTGGCGGACGACTAGTCGCGCGCCACTTTTTGCGTGCTTTGGTGCGCTTCTTCAGGCTTGTAAAAAACTTTTATGTAGCACGTAAAATGCCCCTGACACACGGGCAAAAAGTAAAGTCCTTTGCAGGAAACCCCTTTTGTTACTCCGAAAGGACCCTTTGTAGAAAAGTTTTGCGCCGATGACACTACGGCACCGCACTAACTTCTTTAGGTGGTTCCTCAGATAAACACCGCCAAAAAGAAAAAAAAAAAAAAAAAAAAAAACGCGTTGCTTGTTCAAGCAGCAAGAGCGAAAACATTTACAAAAAGCTGCCTATGTATATTACATTTAGTGATTGTAGAACCTAAAAACATTTTTCCCCCATTTTTGATGGCTTATAATGCGCATATTCGGAATTCAACGTGGCGGCGCTGGCGACGTGGTGTGAGCGTTTACGAGTATAGCTAGAGTTAAATCTTTAGTATTTGACAAATCACATTACCGCTAAAGATTATTACATTTCCGAAGGTAAAAAAAATATTTACGGGGGACCGTAGTTATGTAACACGTCTTCGTCTATTGATGAGTTATGCACGCTGTATGCGAGAGTACACCTTTCCGCTCGAAAAGCAGATGCCCGATCTACTTTCCCGTAAAGGAACTTTGCCGGGAGGGAGATACTCCTTTGTCGTGTATCACTGCGCTTGAACGCAATTCCGGTAGATGTCCCCTTACCTAAAGGACTTTAGAGTGCCCGTGTGTCAGGGGTATAAAGCAACAGAAAGATGGATCGGGAATTTTTCATGATGGCCTACAACTTACTGATTGACAATTTCCTTTGAATAAAATATTTGAGAAGTTAATTAATTATTTAATAATACCTAATTATGTAATTAGGCAAAATAAAAAAAATAGTCTGACTTGTTTCAAGGTGCGCCTAACAACATTACCTTCGTTCTGTGCAGCTAAGTGGCACTCGCATATTCTTAAATTTTGGCACAAGTAACGTGGGACACCCTAGAGATATATACATATGCGTCACATGCGTAACAACACTGTGAGCCTTTTAATTGCGTCTCTTTACTGCAACGTACCATGCATGCCAAAAAAGTGTAAACCTCGCGGCTGCTTTCAGTGTATAGGGTCCTTTATATCCTCCAGAATGCTTACAGCAACAGGACTGACCAAGAGTGGGGCCAAAATACTGATGCCACCAGAAGGCCTCAAGGTCGCTGGCGGTGGAGGTTGCAGTGGGCTACACCATTTTCGCCCATGTGGTACACGAGTTCTCTAATATATATAGGACGGTACTACGGGCAGATAAAGATCCACCGCGACCTATTTACGGGTGCAACCTGCGCTTGTTTGGAGGTCTTTTTCAACTGTCTCTTTTTGTTTTTGCAATCTGCGCATTTCTGTTGTTCTCATGCAGAAAACGTATCTAAACATGAAAGGAGGTTGTTCGAAATAAAGAAGACGAAGGCGCGTGGTGCACGCGCAACGGCCACGTACGGGCGCTGGCACACTCAGTCGCTGCCACTACTAGCACCGTTCTGTCGCCAGCGTTCGGGTCTGATCGACGTCATTTAGCCAAATTTGATTTGGTGCCGAAACGCTGGACCCTCGCGTCGATTGCATGAGGCGAGATGCAGCGTCCGACCCGGCTCCGTTCCAGGCATTTCGCCTTTCACTACGTCCAACGTGTAAGCAGTCGAGCTCCGTGTTCGAAGATGCGGATAGACCTGAGACGACGGCGACGTTCCAACGAAAGCGTCTGCGAGATGGGACCACGGAGCAGCCGCCTGTACGAGTACGCTGCATACCCGGTCGGTAACTGTCCCAGTCCATGTCCGCCGGTCAACCAGCTCTCTTCGAACCTGCGCTACCTTCCGAACAACTTGAGCCATAGCCAGGTGAACCACAAGTCATGCACGACCTGCGCTGCCAACAGCTGCTTCGTCCTCGCAGAGCTCTCCCTGAGGAACGACTTCCTCTCGGCCAACTTCGAGCACCGCCAAGTCAGTCCAGGATGGCCGGCCCTGGCGGGTCTGCGTGGCCGCGTGGTTTCCTTCACGCCCAAGATGCAGCGCAGGCACTCGTTCGTGCTGGTTCACTGGCTGCTCATGGAGCACCACTGCATCCAGTTCGTGGTGCTGCGCGAGCCGCGCATCTCGCATAACCACTTTCTGTTCCGGGGTCGCCGTCGCCGGAGCCGCCACCTGGGGCATGTCAAGCTGCTCCACTACCTGCTGGACGACTGCCAGCGCCGAGATTTCATCGACGCGCTCCGCTCCACGCTGACCACGCTCGACACACTGGAGCGTGAGCGTCTCGGGCAGTCTCAGCATGCACATGCTGTGCGAGCTGTTCGGCAGGTGCGAAGCCCTGCGCCTGGCCACCACCGCGGCCCCAAACACGGCCGCCTACACGAGGATTAGACTCAGGTGCTCAAGCGCTGCAGCGCCGTGCTCCGTGATCTGCATGTCCACCAGCTGTTTGCTACGGTGAACTTCGGCTACGTGCTGGGCGACTTGGTGTTCCACAGCGCCGTGATCGAAGAGCTTGTGAGCGCTGGCCTTCGGGCCCATACCAACCTCCTCATTGATTCGCGGCGCCGTCGACCGGTGCGCGCCGCTAGAGACATTCGACATGTGCAATTTCGAACGGAATGAGATGTATCAGCGAGGTTTATCCAAGAGGCTGAGTGCTAGCGCGAACGTGAATATAGCCAACGCTTATGTTGATCGTGCGAATTCGTGTGATTTGCAACAAAGATCCCGGTAAATGCACCCCACACGATGCCTCCACTAGCGCCTTAAAGCCTGGGCGCTAGTGGAGCCATTGCGCCTTAAAGTCGTCTTTTACAGATACAATGAATAATTGAAGAAGTCTGTAATATGCCAATCTATTCTTGTATAATGCTTGCTTTTAGTGTCCTTTCATTGTTAACCAATGCTTGCAACTCTGTCAAAAGGAGTCACAGGGTCCTTTTAAGACTCAACGTCCCCATCGTGTGGCGTCGCATGCACTTCATCCGGCGTTTGAATTTCCCCAGACGCTTTACCATGCTGCTTCATGAAATCCCCTAAAATGCACCAGTCTGTTGCCAGTGATGATTGAGCGGGAGAAAACGACACGGCGCGCCATTCATTGTTCAATCTGCCCTTCTATACTTTAAGGTATAATGTAAATATATTTTTAAAAATTGATTTCTTACGTAATGCTGCTTTTAAGCCTACCTCCTAAGAGCATTCAAGATGTTACAAAAATGTTTCATTGCGAGATGGGAGAAGAGGACGAGGAATAGCGTTGCTTGCTTGGTCGGCCTCATAGTAGGTACTTTTAACATCTAATTTCAACCAGGAAATCAAAAAGTTAATATTGTTACGCGAATGAGGGATTAAACACTGAAGACCATTTACAAGGTATATCTATGAAAACAACTGCAGCGCTGGCCAGTTCAGCCGAGAGCTCGAGACCAAGGAGCAGTTCGTCTTCTTTGTCGCCTCACCAGCGCTCATAGTCAAAAAGAAACACGCAATTTACATCCCCGGCGGCAGACAGAAACACCGCTCCGATGCTTCAAAATATGGGTGTTAACAGGACAATAAAAAGGTTTGAGGCGTGCGACAGGCACAACGTCAGTGCACAGCGGGGCAGATGAGGCGCTTGCATTGACTGGTGCGATTTCGTATATACCACTGGAGTGACGGCACGCAACACTCGGTATTGGCCTTTGTACCGAGACAGGAGTTCTAAAGCGAAGCTTTACATGGCTAGGCGAAATCGCCTGTCCACATAAAACTATCACCATCAACATTAGATCGAGCATCGTCTTCTTCTGCAGCTGGCTCGTTGGCTCGTGCTGTGGCTCGGCACTTGCTCGTGCCGCTGCTCCCGCGTTCGTCGTCGTTGTCGTCTTCCACAGCTGGCTGCGTTGCCGCTAATCATTCCAGCGTAGAATTTCACTTCTCTTCTGTCGTCGTAAACGGGAGGCTGCGTCTACGGGGGTATGAGCCGTTGCTTAAGGGGGTATGAGTCATTGTCTTACCGTAACGGAGAGATTTATTTTGAAGCAATTTAATTTCGAAGAATCGCAAGTGGCAATGGCGGGCGAATGCTGCTAACCACGCCATCGAGCAAAACTCGAGACATCGAACGCAAGCGACAACGGCGGACTGCGGTCATACCGTCATTGACGTCATTCCTTCTGTCGCAGCCGAACGTGTGTGTGACCTCATAATTGAGGAATACTTTAATGAACCCTCGGGATTAACCTAGTGATAAACACCGTGGCCGCACGTTTCAGCTTCGCTGGTTAACCATCTTCACGGAGTTGAAGGGCTGACGAATATTTTCTGACAGCCCAACGTGACGGGTAGGGGACCACAACAGTACTAGAGACCCAGGCGCAAACTGCACGTCTCTGGGTTGTCGATCATACAAATGCCGTTGGTTCTCTTGGGGAGGTCAAGAGGCGAGCGGGGACAATTTCGTGTGCTTGGACTACCTGGTGATGGCGTCAAGTGCATATTCGCTGGTGTGGTGGCGGATGGAAGTGATCGGTCCAGTGGGAATGTTGGTTCTTAGCCGAACAAGGGAAAGATCGGGGAATAACCGACAGTGCAGTGACTCAAAGAAATATATGCAAATGTGACATTTATGATAGAGCATGGTCCCAATCAGTAAGATCGGACGAGACATACTTTGCATGTCTGTCAGGGCTCGCTTTAGACGCTCCGTGAGACCACTAGTTTGTGGATTGTAAGACGTAGTCAGCTTATGCCTGGTTGAGCAGGAGCGCAGGATGTCGGCGATGACTTTCGAAAGGTATTTCCCGCCACGGTCAGTGAGCAGTTAGGTTGCAGCTACATGTTGTAAAATCACATCGCGTAGGAGAAAATTGGCGACATCTGTGGCGAATGCTCGTTGGAAGCGCTCTGGCGATTGCGTAGCGCGTTGCGTAATCTGTCGTCACAGGGGCCCACTTGTTAGCGGATGTTGACAAAGGAAAAGGGCCAAGTTAAGTCCAAGCCAACGCGAAAGAACAGCTCCGACGGGACGTCCAGCGGTGAAAGTACCCGTCAGGGAACATCGATGGTGTTTTTCGGCGCTGGAATTTGTCACACGTGGCGGCGTATTTTCAGACGGAGCGGTCAAGGCCTGGCCAAAAGAAGCGTCGGTGAATCCAGTCCTAAGTACGGAAAACGCCGAGGTGACCGGTGGTTGGTAAGTCGTGAAGTTCATGGAGAACAGCCAAGCGGAGGTGCATGGGAATGACGAGAAGTAGGGCAGGACCGTCGGGGAGAACATTGTATCGGTATAACACACCATGCTGGAGGACAAACAAGTGAAGGGATGAATCGGAAGGCGAAGATTCCAGGCGATCAATGATGGCACGCAAGCTGGCATTACGGCATTGCGCGTCGGCGACGTGTAGCAGTTGTAAACAAGAGAAAACGAAAGCGTCGGTATCGGTGTCAGAGACGGCGGGTGGTTCGTCCACTGGATAACGTGATAATCCGTCTGCGTCCTGATGTAGGCGGCCCGACTTGTACACTACTCTATAGGATTATTCTCGCAGTCGTAGACCGCAGCGAGGAAGCCAGCCGGTGGGATCCTTGAGAGACGAAAGCCAGCTACGCACGTGATAGTCCGTGATTATAGAGAATTGAGTATAAATACGGGTGGAATCTGGAAACCACCCAGACGAGTGCAAGGCATTACCACTCTGTGATCGAATAGTTGTGCTCGGCTGCTGGGGGCAGCCAGCAAGCGTAGGCGATAATACGATCTTCTGGCCGTTGGCCCTGGGCTAAGACGGCTCTGATCCACTGGCATCGGTACGGACCTCAGTAAAGAGGATGGGTCAAAGTGGGCCAGTATAGGTGGCGGGGTGAGAATGATGGTCATGTGGGCAAAAGCAGCAGCTAGAGCGGGATCTCGTAAATGGCCCGTCTTTCTTCTGAAGATCAGCAAGTGGTTTGGAAATCGCTGCAAAATCTTTCACGAACCGTGGGATGTAAGGGCATAGTCCAACAAAACTTCGGACTTCTTTGGCAGATTGAAGTACAGGAAAAGACAGGACAGTATGAATTTTCTCCGGGTCTGGTTGAATACCGGAAGCGTCGACGAGGAGGCCCAGCACTGTAATCTGTCGGCAGCCAAAGTGACACTTCGATGAATTCATTTGGAGCCCAGCCTTGCGGAAGACTTGAATAATAGCTGATAGGGGCTGAGGGTAAGGCAAAATTAAAAAAAAAGTCTTTTTCTTTTTTTGCAATGTGGGAAGTGCAGTTCTTTATGCAGATTTTCCATATTGACGCTTTTGTTAGGAAGTCTTATTTCTGGTTGAAAAACAGTTTTTCTAAAAGCAAGTAGCGAGTGAGCACGCCCCTTTTTCGAATGCGCTCCGTGCTTACCGTTAAATTTTCTGACAAACGCCTGTCTGGAATCAGCTATCAATGAGAAATTGTCTGCCAACTATTGCTTAGCTGATTATTCAGCCAGGGCAATGGAGGGACATGTATGGGCGCGTCCAGGCACCTAACCACATGCCTAAGATGGCTGCCTTTTACACATACCTGCTGTAGCTGTATAACAGTAAACTTAATAAATCGATAATAGTGTAAGGTTATAAACTGCTGTATTCCATATACCGGGGAGCCCATTTCTGCCGCTTCCTCACAAGACTTGCATATGCGCCATGCGGACAAGTCGATAGTACTTCGGAGCGTATCGCCATGGGTGAGCCCTCACATACGGTGGCGCGCTCGCACACGCTTGTGCGTGCGTGCGTGCGTGTGTGTGTGTGTGTGTGTGTGTGTGTGGCCATATTAATCATGGCCATATGAAACCAACAGACAATGACGCCAAGGAAAGCATCGCAGAAATTAGCTGTGGTTGAAAATAAAGAAAATGAAATGAGAGTGGTCGGTAAGATAACTTGCTACCGGTGGGTATCGAACCCCTCCATATTACACGTGCGTTGCACTACCAAATTGTGCTATGACGTTGACTGTGAATCCGTCCACTAACTTGGGTATTTACGATTACTGGAATCATACCTTAGACAGTGTTAGCCAGCGCCACTCAAAGCCATACTGAGCGGATGTGGCACTCTGGCCAAAATGGCAATTTGGAAACGTATTTTCAGAAATTACTCGGGATGTGAAGTGTTAAAAATATGGGAACTCAAAGCAGGTAAGTCTAGCTGTAATACAGAACATTATTTGCCTTGATTCATTGACAACCTCAGGCACTACAAGAATATATGTTATGGTTGCACACCTACTCATCTACAAAAGTGGACAAAATGCAGGCGTCTTTGGTATAGTACAGCACTCATAGTGTTTGCTCATCCCACACCAACCAATTAATCGCGACGAAATCGTGAATCGAATAATTGGACAGTTAGAATTGCCCCGCACAAGGCACTGCTGGCAATAAAATCACTTCCAGCGCTTGTCGCATGGCCACTGCAGTGCTACAGTTGACCTGCCGAGAGGGGGGAGGGGGGGGAGGGGCTGACCTTAAGCACTGTTGTTATCGCAGTAAAAGTAAACACGCGGAAGTAAGGCAGAAAGCTGTTCTGTCGTGGTTAAGCGTAATGTGGCAATTATTTGAGAGGTCAAATTCATTAGCTTGTTTTATTCAAGCCAACAATGGCCACTGTTTTCCGTCAAGCTAATAACTCCTCACCGAAGAGCGAAGGGGAATGATAGTAACCGCCGTTCAATTCATGTGTTATGACGTCCTCCGTCTAGAGACTGCCGGTCGCACGTAATCGTCTTATGATACTCTAGGTGAGCTTTCCTTTTTGTAGTCCCGAGCTAAAGCGCGGCATTCACGTATCGATGCGACGCCTTGATTTCTTTAAAACGAGGCAAACTGCATACTGTGGTGTATCCTGAAACACAAAGCGACGATAAAATTGGTACGATTGGAGGCGAACGGAGGGCGGCGACCGTCACACATCGCGCATGGGAATTCACTGGTCTTAAACAGTGCAAAGAGCGCACGGCTATAAATGCTTCTGTGCATGGTAATATATATATATATATATATATATATATATATATATATATATATATATATATATATATGCACACCAGCATTTACGACTGTGCTGCAACTACGGAATAAATGGCGTTTAAAGGTATGCACGCCTTATATACCAGTACACGTAAACACGTAGAGCATAGCAGACGACGCGCGGCGCAATCCACACTATCTGTGGTTCAGTCAGTGCACGCCAGGCGGCGACTCTGCTCGATGCCTGGCGGATGAGAAGTAGCGCGGCACTTTTCGCTTGCTTTTTGGGCTTGTTTCAGGCTTGGAAAATACTTTTATGTAGCACGTAAAATGCCCCTGACACACGGGCAAAAGTAAAGTCCCTTGCAGGAAACCCGTTTTGTTACTCCGAAAGACCCTTTGTAGCAAAGTTTAGCGCCGATGACACACGGCACCGCACTATCTTCTGTAGGTGGTTCCTCAGATAAACACCGTTTATATCAGATCATAAACTGCTGCTGCTAACAGTTACTATAGGCGCTAGCGGACCAATTCCTGAATCACGTGTAGCTGTTAAAAACTACAATAGAGCTGACGATGTCAGCATCATCGACTACCTTGAAGTATCATTAGAAACCTTTTCAATCGAAAGTTATAGTACTGTGAATAATCTATGGCTTAAACTGAAAGACATAATAACATATTGTGAGGGAACGTTCGTTCCCACGCGACTGAAACGTACAAAACGCAGAAACCCATGGATTACGCGTAGTGTGATCCACCTAAAAAGAAAACTACAAAGGATGCGGAAGAAAAAACGTAATCCTGAAGATATTCGCCGACTTTCTGGTGAGCTCAAAACAGCTTTAAGGAAGGCAAGAGATGTTTTCTTTTCAACGACACTAATAAATTTTATGACACAGTACCCACAAAAGTTTTGGCGCTACCTATCCAGGCCTGAGAACCACGTGACTCAGATCGACGTAAATGGAATTATAACTGGTGAAGCTCACACTGTCGCCAACACATTTAACAGATACTTTCAGTCCGTTTTTACACGTACCCCTGCGATTACAGAAAGTGAAACTATGACGGATCCCCCGTTATCAATGTCTGAAGTAGTCGTAACTCAAGAAGGAATACTTAATTTATTGCTACAGATTGACGTCAAAAAATCTCCAGGTCCTGACAATCTTTCAAATGTTTTTCTTCGGCGTTACGCAGAGCAGATAACTCCTTTTTTGCATACAATTTTTGTAGCGTCGCTTCAAACAGCCACCGTTCCGATGGACTGGCTCCATGCCAAGGTCCTCCCGATTCACAAAGGAGGTAATAAGTTGCTGGTAAACACTTACAGACCGATTTAACTCACTAGTTGCTGTTGTAAAATGATGGAGCATATTATTAGCAAAGCAATTACCTCCTACTTAGAAGATAACAATCTACTTTACCCCAAACAACACGGGTTTCGTAAAGGTCTTTCTACCGTAACTCAACTCCTCGAAATAACGCATGACTTTGCTACAGTAATTAACTCGAGACTTCAAGCTGACGCAATATTCGTAGACTTTTCCAAAGCTTTTGACAGGGTGCCCCATCCAAAATTAATTGACAGGCTTAAGAATATCGGGATTAACATTAACGTAGTACACTGGATAGCCGCCTATCTCTCAAACCGCAGTCAGTATGTTAAAATAAATGACACTGAATCTGAAGAGTTAGATGTCTACTCCGGTGTTCCACAAGGGTCTGTGCTCGCTCCAATTCTTTTCCTAATATTTGTTAACGACATTCATTCTCATGTTGAACCTGATGTAACAGTAAGATTATTTGCAGATGACTGCGTCATCTACACTACAGTACGCACGGTTAATGACCAGATACGACTTAATTCCTCCTTAACAAACATTGCCAGATGGTGTCAAGAATGGGGTATGGAAATTAACGTAGCAAAAACTTCATCTATGTGTATAACTCGAAAAAAGGCACCGTTAAAATTTGCGTATCATCTAATGGGCTTACATGTAACAGAAGCCGATACAGTTAAATACTTGGGTGTTACCATCACAAACACATTAAAATGGGATGTTCACATTAAACAGACGTGCACAAAAGGATATAGACAGCTGGGATACCTTCGCAGGAAACTTGCACTGGCACCTTCCAAAGCTAGGCTAGCAAGTTATAAGGCCCTTGTAAGGCCAATCCTTGAATACGGCAGTATTATCTGGAATCCGCACCAAATCTACCTTCTTAATCAACTGGAGGGAATTCAAAATAAAGCTCTTCGGTTTGTGTATTCGCAGTACTCACGTGACGTCAGCATAACCTCACTACGCAACAGGGCAAACATTCAAACTTTGGCGATTCGCCGACGCGTTGCTGCTTTAAAGTTTCTTTACCTGCTTTATCATGACAACATTAATATAAGCAAACAAGAGTACCTAAAACCACCATACCAGCGCTCAGCCAGAACAAACCACGACAAGAGTATCAGGCCATTTATCTCCCGCTGTAATACATTCAAGTATTCCTTCTTTCCGTCAGTCATAGAATTATGGAATAAACTGCCACGCGACATTGTGTCCTCAGAATCTATTAACGCTTTTTCTGTCAAGATTGAAAAATTTCTTAATCAACAAGTTGCGCCGTTGTAGAAAAAAAAAAAGCGCTGCTCACGGAGTGTATGCTTTTCATCTGTATGCTGATGGCAGTTCTTTTTAGTGTATGCTTTTACTGCGTATGCCGCCTTGCAGTCTTATTCCAAACTTAGTGTCTAATGTGTACCCTTTCCTGTTAGTCTGTACTGCTTAAGTTTTTTTTTTTTACTTTGTATGTATTCTTTGCAATCTGTACTTTTTATTTTTTGTTCCCACTCCTGTAAGAGCCTGTCAAGGCTCACAGTATTAATAAATAAAAAAATAATAATAATAATATCAATAAAAGTTTCTTACGTAGCTTCATGTTGCAGATATGAGGCTTATTACCAGTTACTTTTTGAAGACAGCAGTTCACCTGCTTAAAACTATATTTTGTACCGGCCGTCAAAGCAACTAAAGCATTTAAAAAATGTACTGCAGAGACGTTCTGCGGGAAAAACTGGGGGTCCGCCAGCGTCCGCGTAGCGAATGCGCGCTCGCTAGCAGACGACGCGCTTGACAACGACAGCAAAATTGAAGACGTCGTGTTGTATAATCCATGCCTCAAATATATATTGCTACGGATGAGGCGTGTTTACATGCAGATGATGAATGAGAGTCGAGGAAAAACAGTCCAGCACCGGTTTCGTTCTGCGCTCCGCACACCAAAGATTCGTCGTCCTCCTCCTCTTCCTTTCGCCTCAACGAAGGCGTTACATTCCCCGTTTCGCAGATGAAGCCCACCATGGAAGTTAGGGCTGAGTGATAGAGTGATATCGCTTGAGGCGCGTAACATGCGCTAGTTGAGTAGCGCTAGAGCGGCGTCCTGGTGACCTTACACGGGCGACCACATACATTAAATCGCTCATTCGGTCAATGACTGTGAAAGGACCGGTATACTGAGACATGAACTTTTGGCATAACCCGCGTCTGCGCCGAGGGGTCCACAACCACACCATGTTACCTTTTTCGAATGAAATTGAGTCGTGGCGGCGGTCATACCGCTCCTTGGAGCGATCTTGTGATGCCAGTGTGCGCAGGCGAGCAAGTTGTCGGGCTTCTTCAGCACGGTACAAAGTTTCGGTGTATGGAGTGTAAACGGGAAAATGGTATCGAGACAGTTGCGTGGTGCCCGATCGTAGAGCAGGTAGAAAGGTGTGAAGTCCGCAGTTTCGTGCTTTGCTGTATTGTAGGCGTAGGTAAACGGGTCATCGAAGTTCCTGTGATTAGATGATACATACATAGCCAGCATGTTGGTCAGGGTGCGGTTGGTACGTTCGACAAGGCCATTCATCTGGGGATGATATGGTGTTGAGCGACGGAACTGCGAAGTGCAGAGTCTAAGCAATTCTTCCACGGCGTCAGTGACGAATTGGAAGCGAGGCGGACCGTGACGAAGGACTATACGTAGCGCAACAAGGCAACGACACAAGTAGCTGTAGAGGAAGATATCGCAGCGGTTTCCGCGTATCTAGTTAGGTGATCGACACAGACGATAACCCAGCGGTTGTTGTTCGAAGATCGCGGAAACGGTCCTAGCAGGTCGATACCAACTTGCTCGAAAGGTGTAGTATGCGGCGCAATGGATGAAGAAGGCCTTGCGGAGCGCTTGTAGGTCGCTTGTGACGCTGGCACTTGTCGCAGATGTACACGTATTGTTCAGTGGAGTAGGCGGCGCAAATGGATGAAGAAGGCCTTGCGGAGCGCTTGTAGGTCGCTTGTGACGCTGGCACTTGTCGCAGATGTACACGTATTGTTTAGTGGAGTAGGCGGCGCAAATGGATGAAGAAGGCCTTGCGGAGCGCTTGTAGGTCGCTTGTGACGCTGGCACTTGTCGCAGATGTACACGTATTGTTTAGTGGAGTAGGCGGCGCAAATGGATGAAGAAGGCCTTGCGGAGTGCTTGTAGGTCGCTTGTGACGCTGGCACTTGTCGCAGATGTACACGTATTGTTTAGTGGAGTAGGCGGCGCAAATGGATGAAGAAGGCCTTGCGGAGCGCTTGTAGGTCGCTTGTGACGCTGGCACTTGTCGCAGATGTACACGTATTGTTTAGTGGAGTAGGCGGCGCAAATGGATGAAGAAGGCCTTGCGGAGCGCTTGTAGGTCGCTTGTGACGCTGGCACTTGTCGCAGATGTACACGTATTGTTTAGTGGAGTAGGCGGCGCAAATGGATGAAGAAGGCCTTGCGGAGCGCTTGTAGGTCGCTTGTGACGCTGGCACTTGTCGCAGATGTACACGTATTTTTAGTGGAGTAGGCGGCGCAAATGATGAAGAAGGCCTTGCGGAGCGCTTGTAGGTCGCTTGTGACGCTGGCACTTGTCGCAGATGTACACGTATTGTTTAGTGGAGTAGGTGGCGCAAATGGATGAAGAAGGCCTTGCGGAGCGCTTGTAGGTCGCTTGTGACGCTGGCACTTGTCGCAGATGTACACGTATTGTTTAGTGGAGTAGGCGGCGCAAATGGATGAAGAAGGCCTTGCGGAGCGCTTGTAGGTCGCTTGTGACGCTGGCACTTGTCGCAGATGTACACGTATTGTTTAGTGGAGTAGGCGGCGCAAATGGATGAAGAAGGCCTTGCGGAGCGCTTGTAGGTCGCTTGTGACGCTGGCACTTGTCGCAGATGTACACGTATTGTTTAGTGGAGTAGGCGGCGCAAATGGATGAAGAAGGCCTTGCGGAGCGCTTGTAGGTCGCTTGTGACGCTGGCACTTGTCGCAGATGTACACGTATTGTTTAGTGGAGTAGGCGGCGCAAATGGATGAAGAAGGCCTTGCGGAGCGCTTGTAGGTCGCTTGTGACGCTGGCACTTGTCGCAGATGTACACGTATTGTTTAGTGGAGTAGGCGGCGCAAATGGATGAAGAAGGCCTTGCGGAGCGCTTGTAGGGTCGCTTGTGACGCTGGCACTTGTCGCAGATGTACACGTATTGTTTAGTGGAGTAGGCGCGCAAATGGATGAAGAAGGGCTTGCGGAGCGCTTGTAGGTCGCTTGTGACGCTGGCACTTGTCGCAGATGTACACGTATTGTTTAGTGGAGTAGGTGGCGCAAATGGATGAAGAAGGCCTTGCGGAGCGCTTGTAGGTCGCTTGTGACGCTGGCACTTGTCGCAGATGTACACGTATTGTTTAGTGGAGTAGGCGGCGCAAATGGATGAAGAAGGCCTTGCGGAGCGCTTGTAGGTCGCTTGTGACGCTGGCACTTGTCGCAGATGTACACGTATTGTTTAGTGGAGTAGGCGGCGCAAATGGATGAAGAAGGCCTTGCGGAGCGCTTGTAGGTCGCTTGTGACGCTGGCACTTGTCGCAGATGTACACGTATTGTTTAGTGGAGTAGGCGGCGCAAATGGATGAAGGCCTTGCGGAGCGCTTGTAGGTCGCTTGTGACGCTGGCACTTGTCGCAGATGTACACGTATTGTTTAGTGGAGTAGGCGGCGCAAATGGATGAAGAAGGCCTTGCGGAGCGCTTGTAGGTCGCTTGTGACGCTGGCACTTGTCGCAGATGTACACGTATTGTTTAGTGGAGTAGGCGGCGCAAATTGATAAAGAAGGCCTTGCGGAGCGCTTGTAGGTCACTTGTGACGCTGGAACTTGTCGCAGGCGACACGTATTGTTTAGTGGAATGTCGCATCTTAGGCCAGTAAAACCGCTCCTGTATTCGATGTAAGGTGCGAATGAATCCAAGTTGGCCTGACGTCGGATCATCATGCATAACACGAAGAATGTCACACTGCAGGCTTTGGGGAACAACCAGTAAATACCGCGCGCCACTTGCTGAATAATTTGTCTTGTATAACAGTCCATCGTGAAGGCAAAAGCGACCACTGACCTTGGGACTGGAGGCATCGACGAAAAGGGGGTCCAAACATAATTCATTGCGCTGTTTCCACTGGAGGACGGTGGCGTCAGGAAACGCGTGAGAGACAGCAGCAAAGCAGGTGTCGAGGTCGTCCGCGTTATCCTCTGTTGTCGACAGAGGAAGGCGAGAAAGGCAGTCAGCGTTGGCATGACGTCTTCCACTTTTGTACGACACAATGAAGTGAAATTCTTAGAGCCGCAAAGCCCAGCGTGCTAGACGACCGGAGGGGTCACGGAGGGTAACAAGCCAACACAAGGAATGATGGTCGGTTACAATTGTGAATGGACGCCCGTAGAGGTAGCAACGAAACTTCTGAACAGCAAAGACATCCGATAAGCATTCTTGCTCTGTCACAGTGTAGTTTCGTTCAGCCTTGCTGAGTAAACGGCTCGCATAGGCAACCACATACTGTTCATCATTATGGCGCTGAACAAGCACTCCTCCGATGCCGATTCTGCTGGCGTCACTGCGTGCTTCAGTAGGAGCAGACGGATCGAAGTGACGAAGAATGGGTACTGAAATAAGCAGGAACTTGAGTTGAGAGAATGCCGCGTCGCATTCAGGTGTCCACCAGTATGGGCTGTCTTTTCGCAAGAGACTTGTCAAAGGATAAACAATGTCCGCGAATCTGGGCACGAACCTTCTAAAGTAGGAGCATAAACCAAGGAAGCTGCGGAGTTCTTTTAGTGACTGAGGTGGTTTAAAGGCACCGACTTATTCTATTTCCCGGGGGTCTGGCCTGACACCATATTTGTCACCAGGTGACCAAGGACTGATGCTTGTCGTTCGCCAAACCGGCACTTCTAGGAATTCAAAACCAAGCCGGCTTTTTCGACGCAGTCTAAAACGAGGTTTAAACGGGCGTTATGCTCTTCGAAAGTACGTCCGAAAATGACAACGTCATCTAGATAGCACAAACATACCTCCCATTTTAGACCACGAAGAATTGTGTCCATAAATCTTTCAAAAGTAGCGGTGGCATTGCAAAGCCCAAACGGCATAACATTAAATTGATATAGTCCATCAGGCGTCACGAATACAGTCTTCTCCTTGTGAGCAGGGTGCCTAGGGATCTGTCAATACCCTGATCGTAGATCTAGTGAAGAAAAGTGGGAAGCCGAATGCAGACCATCGATGACATCGTCTATCCGAGGTAGTGGATATACATCTTTTTTGGTGAGGACATTTAATCGTCTATAATCAACGCAAAACCTCCAAGAGCCATCTTTATTCTTAACCAAAATGACAGGTGCTGCCCAAGGGCTGCACGATTCTTCAATAACGCCATTCTGTAGCATATCCTGAACTTGTTCGGCAATAACCTTCCGCTCCGATGACGACACTCGATAAGGTTTTTGCCGGACCGGATGAGCAGAACTTGTATCGATCCTGTGCTGAGCTCGAGAACAGGGTAAAGATGGTTGCTTCTATTTTTCGAAGAAGTCAAACATAGAAGCATGTCTTTCCAAGAGCTCGACCAATATTTGTCGCTCGTGTGACCGTAGGTTCTTACTAACCATGCTTAGAATCTGCGACTCGTAGGAGCAACTGCATTCGCAAACGGCCAAGCATTTATGACCTTCTTCGTCGTTAACGGCAGCAATAGAATTTCCGATGGCATAATCAAAGACGACGAGCTTCATTCCTCGAGGAAGTAAAACAGGCACTGGCGAACAGTTAATTGCCCACAAAAACGTGGCTCGGTTGCTAATCGGTACAATGCAGCGACGCACTAAAGCCCCAACCAGACGTACGCGTTGGAACGCGTCCGCAGGCGCCGTGCGCCTGAGAGAGATTGTGGTTGTGAAGAGGAAGAGGCAGAAAATAGCGCCTCTTCCTCCTCACAACCACAATCTCTCTCAGGCGCACGGCGCCTCCGGACGCGTTCCAACGCGTACGTCTGGTTGGGGCTTAAGATGTCTATCGTAGCACACTGACCGGTGAGAGGTTGAACGATGGCATCAAAGGGAGATACGGCAGAAACGGAAGCGAACACGGCAACCGACCGCATGGACCATGGTGGCACTGTCAGTTCATCGGAAACAACCAGTGTGTCTTCCGCGGGCGGCAGCTCGTCACCGAGGGCAGGAACAACTTCACTGCTCACTGAAAGTTCACCGGTGCCACAGTCGACGAAAGCACCACACGCTTGGAGAAAGTCAATCCCGAGAATAACTTCGTGCGTACACTGCTGCAGAACCAGGAACTCAGTTGGGAACACCTTTGCGGCCAACAAGACGTTGGCCGGAAAGGAATAACGCAAACTCCCAGAGGATGAAGTATTTCCCCGCCGACACCACGAAATCTTGTCGATTCGTGCCAAGAAAACATAACTTTGCGGCCAATGCGATCTTTGAAGGAACGACTCATAAGAGAAATGGTTGCACCAGTCTCCACTAAAGCCGTTGCACATACTTCATCGATTAACACGTGTGTTTTGTTCTTGAGCATCGTAACTGGCGGAGGCATCTGAGCTAAATCATTTTGTGCGACCTCACCTCGATCGGTCGCGCCAGCTAGTTTCCCGGCGGTGGCGGTGGTGAAAGCCGCCGTCGCGGTGAAGGCGAACGGCGCAGTCGGGCGGGCGGAGGTGTCAAACTACGGTCAGAAGCGGGAGAACTATTGCGCCGATTCTCTTGTCGTCAGGTGCTCCTGGAATAGGCGGGCCAGGGATCGTTGTTGAGACCATTGCCGGCGCGACGAAACGTTGGTGGCTGATCGTATCGTGATGCTTGCCTGCGCCGACGACATAACCGAGCTATGTGTCCGGTAGCACCACAACAATAACACACAGGAGGTTGGCGATATGCGTTGTACTCCTGAAAAGCATTGTCGCGACGCTGTGGGACAAATGCATCTTCACGCGGCTCCTGGTGTGTAGCGGCCGGCTGACGAGGATAGCTGAAGCGGCGTTCGTACCTCGACTCTGCGTAGTGATTGCGCTGCGGCCTCGGTGGCGAGCGAGAAGTGTAGTTGTAGTCATCGACACCAATAGCAGCGATAGAAACATGATGAGATGGAACCGGAATTGGCGCAGCATCATAAGGGGCCGAGTGCACGTGTCGGGTGAGCTCTTCCCGTACAATCTCGCGTACTGTAGACGCGAGATCAAAGGACATGTAGTCGTCAACATTTGCAACGGTAGTCACGTTCGGTAACCGACCGAATTTAGGCGTGATACGCCGCATCTTCAGGGTATCGAATGTACGACAATGCCGTATGACGTCAGCTACTGTACCAAGGGTCTCTTTGTCGATGAGGAAGTGATAGACATCCTCAGCAATTCCTTTTAAGAGGTGGCCGACCTTGTCCTCCTCCTCTTCCTTTCGCCTCAACCAAGGCGCTAAAATATGTTTGGAAAAATGGTGTAAAAATAAATTTGCAGTTGAAATAACGCACTATTTTAAGAGCGTACAATGGGGAATCGGCCTCGGCGCCCGCAGCGAAAGTACCTTGAATTTGGAAGGCAATTACAAGAAGCTCCATCAATGCTACTTAGTTGGAAACACTTGAGTCGGTCATTTTTAAATGCCATATACAACTTTCGTAGTGGCACTTTCTTGGTGAAGCCAATATTTAAAAAGTTAGGTAATTAGTTTACACTAACTAATTCACATTGCAAAACGAAAAAAAAAAATTCCGCAGTCCTCAACACTACTGCGTTGGTTTGGCCCTCCTTGCCCACTCCGTCGTTTGTAAAACATTGGCTACTTTTAGCTGATATACCCTGTATAGCAATGCGTGGTATATACCTAAATATATATGGACATTTTAGCTCACGGACAACGACGCCGACGCCGGATTTCCTGCAACGTCGCTTCGAAATACACCCATGCGCGTAGTCACATATCTAAGGAAGTGCGCCATGTCGTCGCTTCTCGCTTTTTGTGTGTGCACTGTACGAAATGAAGAATGGTTTACTTCAAATCCCTATGGTCAAAACTGAACAACAAAGGCAGAATTTTTTTAAAAAATCCAGATGGCTTAATTATACTTTCAGATCAGTCGATCAGGTTCATATAAACTCCTTGGTTCATCCGAACTCGGTGACTGTGATAGGCTTAAACTCAGCTGAGCGCGATCGACATCAACTCAAATTGTACGTGCGGCTGGCGAGCGTGACGTTAATGCAGCCAACAACGCAACACCACTTGCCACCCATCACGAGCCCGTCCCCACAGAACGTAACTTCTCGCGACAGCAACTTCTCTCAACTGAAACTTCTCACGCCAAACACAAGCATGATTGCCGGCTCCTCGACGATGTCGTCTGCCATCAATTCCCAGCATGCTATGCGTACGCCACCCTTGACGTCATAACACAATGTGGCCAGTAGCTGAGCAATAAGCAAGCGAGGTGGTTTGAAGGAATTTACAAAATTAGCTTTTGTAAAAAAGTCTGCGGAACTCTCAAATCTACTTTTTTCAGGACATGACGGAAGTGTTGGAGAGGGACGTATGCAGCGAATTTTATTGACATCCATATACATCTAAATATCGCCGGATTTGCCCTTCAACTCGGCGACAATAGGGCTTTTCTGATGTTTGGAATGGGGGCGACAACTTGAGGCAGCAATCATGGGGGAGCCGCGACGTTTGGAGGCCTGTTACTCCAAATCCATGCTCGAGGAATCCTCGAACTCCAAGTTACCCAGACTAGCTACATTTGATTCCTTGCTAGAGAAAGGAGACCTAACAGTTTCCTGACTTCCCATTGGCAAATTGGACATGTTGCACTCAGGTACTGCATTAAGATTTTACATCGCAAGAGGTCCAGAAGTTGCCTGCAGCAGCTGCATTAATTGCACGGAAACAATCTGGGACATACTTTCAACGAGCCGTTCCATAACCATAGCTGCAGTCGTTGCTGAAATGGTAGAATCCATGGCAGCAGGATGCCTCAACACTATAGTATAACCATGTACTCTTTACTGCGACTGTAGTCTCTCTGCAGGAGCAACGCCTGTTATCCATTGCCTCAAGAATTAGATTATCATGGGCTCGAGGAGATGAAATATTTTAGGGCGTAGAAAAGAAAAAGAGAAAAGTTGAGGACAGTCGGAATAATTAGTTTGATGGGTCTCCTCCACTTAGGTAGCACTTCTCTGATTGAGCAACGCGCTTATTCGAACGCAAGCAGGCGATATCCATGTGTCCAACGAAATACCCCCTTGCACCCTATATTTACTCTTGCGCAAGCACCGGTCGTGTGGGCCGGCGAGAACGTTCCTGGCACCGTGCCAGTTGAATGCCGTCGCCCGTAGACTGCGTAGACGCCGATGCGTCCCGGGCCAGTCATGCCACATCTTGCGAGGTATGTACCCCCGAAAGTGGTGGTCCGACATAGAGTTTCTCACTATAGCACCTTGAGGGTATAATCTGGCGCCACCGTCTATGGGAGTTTCCTAAAGGGCACTGTGCCGTCATGGGAATGGCGGCACAATGGCCTAGTGGTTACGACGCTCGCTTTGGGACCGGGGGTACGCGGATTCGGCAAGCAGTTTCTTTTCTTTCTTGGTATCACCATTTTCTTCTTTTTTTCCTCTCTGTTTGGTGGCGCGGTCGGTTGCGCCCCGGTGCCGCGGCGGAAACCGCGATGCTGGGCGCTGACGCGAAGCGGCGATCGTTACGGTGTTGCGGAGCGCAGCGTAGCAACACCCCAAATAAAAAAAATACTGGTCCAGCCAGGTAGAATTAGGTAGAATGCCTCCTCCCTAATAGTGAGATTATAATTGGATCAAAACAGGGCCGCGATTTTGTAGCGAGGCATTATGACTTATTCTACTCTAGTCTTATCATCCAACGCTCACGGCCAGCGGATCCCGTTGATAACGCGAGCGGACCGTCGCTCCGGCCACTGAGAAAGCGCGATAAGCGCGAAAAGGCATTATTACTTTAAAGGCATCGCTACAAAATACCGGCCCAGAGGTGCGTTTTTTGGGGAATAGCATCGAGCCCTTAACAGCAGCCAAAGTTGTGCCTAGTCACCAACAGCCCAGCGTGTTCTTCGTTCCAACGCCGCCAAACAGAGAGAGAGAAAAAAAAAGAAAATGGTCATACGTGATCGAGGCGAGGCCCCGCCCCTGCACGGATTTGTTGTAAAGACAGTCGCACCCCATTCCCAAGCATACCACAGCGCAGCAACGCCAGATTTCCCTCCAGATAACCTGGTGATAAACTATGTGGACCGAGACTCCCAGAAACGCGACATGCGTTGCCACTAGCATCGCTAGCGTGATGACGCAGCAATCGCGTCCCCGTCGCGTTTAGTCGCAGTCTACAGTGACGCAGCCAAAAGGCTGCCGGAAATTTCCACTGCGCACGTTTGTGGCTGCATCGATAGCGTCGAGTTCAGTTTTGACAGGACCGTCTGACTGAATTGAAACGTTGGCTGTACGCGCTACAGACACTGCTGCTCCGGTCAGTTCCTTCGCGGGCGGACTAATTTCACGCCTCAAGGTAAGCGCGCAGCCCTTCGGCACAGTGTCGTCGGTGCCGTGAAAAGAAGGGGAAAACGTGGGTAGAAAAGCTACGCAAGCATTGGCGCGGCATGTGTTATAACGTCCTTTAGATTTATTTGTCGCGTTGCGCTGCTGAGCACGGCCGCGGCATTTCGATGGAGGCGAAATGCAAAAACACCGGCGTGCTTGCGTTATAGTGCGCGTTAAAGAAGCCCAGGTGGTCAAAGCCCTCCACTACGGCGTGCCTCATAATCAGAACTGGTTTTGGCAGGTAAAACCCCAGAAAGAAGCTTTATTTGTTGCGGTCACCGAACGAAATTCGCGACTTTTGACGAGAGACCTCGAACCACTGGTTGTCCACAACATCAGATTAAGCTATCACATGAGTAGCTTTACGTCGTCTAGCCATATTTGTTATGTAAGTACAGCGGTGGTTTTGTTGGTTAGTGCATGGCAGCAGCAGCAGCAGTAGTAGTATAGTAGTATAATGAAAATCGCTATAGCGCTAGGCGAGTTCTGCGAAATTTGCGTGGAATACAAGGATTCCCTGCGCGCGCGTAGCGGTCAGTGAAATCACTTGGCTACGGTGTTTCAGCGAACTCTATCCAATGCGTCTGCTGACTTGAAAGACCGACAAGAAGCGAGCTCTGCCGAGCCACATGTCGTTCGACACACCTAACCCAACCGATCGACAGTCGCGTTCAAAAATCGGTTGGCGGCAGCCGCGCAGCTAGCGTCCGACGTATCTTCAGACTCCCGGTTCCGGATACTTCCGACGTAGTCCCTTTAGACACTTTAACATATGTCGAAACACTCGCTACGCCGACCACCATGTAAATTGGCGGTCGATGGCGTTATATATACACCGGGTGTTCAAAATTAAGCTTTATGGTGTTTTCTTAAGTTTAGGCACTGGGAGGCACGCTAAGACCACCTGTGCAAATAAGTTATGTGGCCAGGGGGACACAAAGTGAGATAATTATCGCTATCAGCAGCCGAATTACCTAAAATTGAATAATTATTTTTTATTGACTGCAGTAAGTGTGTATGTTTGTATTGAAAAGTTGAGGCAGTCGTGTTTCTACACAGTTTCACTTAGAAGAGTTCTAGCATGTCTGTGCTCCGAGATATCCGACTCCAAATTTTAATTGTCGTTCGCATGATTGCGCATGCAAGAGTGTGGATCGGTGCAAAGCTCCTCCCTCATGTGACGCGGCTGTTGCGTGCGTCGTTTAGTCTGACAACAAGGCGGAGGCATAGGTAAAGATAACTGTTCCCCTTCCCCTCTCGGCTGGCGAAATGAAGATGTGACAGCGCCGTGTGCCGTACGCAGTACGCATGATCCTGTTAAACGCGACAACAGGATATATTTCGGCATATTTTTGTATTACTTGATATGGCAGCGGGACATCATCTTGTGAACGCGTTAGCTTCACTGTCATCTACTAGAGTGCTTCTGGAATAGCGGCGCCTCTTGTACGGAATGATAACCAAGAATATGCACGTGGAGTCCCTTCGTGCTACTATGGCAGCTTCTGACTGGACGAGGTAATCTACCGAAGAAAAATAGACGTGGTATCTGACATGAATGACAACGCTTCATTGGCAGTGCGGCTGTACGCGGCTAGTCACCCACACGGTCCCCTTCCAACTAGGCTTAGCTTCACAAAGGTGTTTCGGCGCTTTCCCAAACATGGCGAGTCCATCGTCTGACACAGACCAGGAAGACAATCATCGATGAAGACTTTGAAATCGACCTTGTCGCGTGCGTAACGTCGATGTCAGAACTCAGCATCCGACAGATTACCGATCAGTGCGGTGGCAGCGTTGGTACAGTCGCAAATGTGCTACAAAAGCTTAAGTTTCATCCCTATCACGTTTACCTGCACGAGGACCTAATTGAGGCGGACTTTGAAAGGCGGGTTGACTTTTGTAATTGGGGCCTGATGAAAATTGATGAAGAAAAGGACTTGTTACACAGAATACGTTGGACAGATGAAGCTCGGTTTTGCAGCAATGGCACTGGAAGTATTCACAACGCGCATTATTGGTGACAAGAAGATCCACACTGGCTGCGGCAGCACAAGCGTCAAGTTCACTGGAGTGTGAATGTGTGGTGTGGCATTCTCGGGGACAGGATCATTGGACCTTACATTTTTGAGGACAACTTGAACGGAGAGATGTGCACGGAAGAAACATTAGGTGGTGTTGTCGACGTCTTCAATATTTCCCTGAATGACCTGCGCCAAGTGTGGTTCCAGCACGACGGAGCACCACCACATTTTCCCACCACGGCAGTAAGCTGGTTGGACACACGTTTTCCACGACAGTGGATCGGGCGTGCAGGAGCAATGTTTTGGCCGCCGAGATCCCCTGACCTTTCTCCGCTCGACTTTTTTCTTTGGGGCTACGCTAAAGATGGGGTGTATGCAACAGATCCCAGTGATGTCAATGATATGAAGCACTGGATAATATCTGCCTGTGCAAGCATCCGTCCAGAAGTACTGCGCAGAGTTATCCAGTCAACACGAGAGCCGCTTATGCTTTGCGTTGCTGTGGAAGGGAGGCATTTTGAACATTTTTAGGGCATTGACAGCATGATGGGTAAAGTGTTTTCATGAGGTTGGTGCATGACCACAGCAAACTAAAAGCGGCAGTATGAAATATTCGTTAGCATAGTTAAAACTGTTTCTGTTGTTGATGGTGCAGTTGTTGCTCTTGGTTTCTATAAAACTTGCAATACTGGGAAATCAGCAGCGACTTTATTTGCGTAGCCCAGGCAAGGACCATGCCCGATCGTCTAGTCACGATTACGCACCCGGACTGCCTTCCGACTTCTCCGCTCGCGCCATTATCTCGGCGTGGCAGCTGCCGCCATCGTTACAGGCTGCACGGTCGCGTGTTACGACAGTAGTTCCGTATTCTTCGATTTTTTATTTCGCCAGCCAGAAGGGAAAGGGGGACAGTTATCTTTGCAATGCCTCCGCCCCGTTGTCAGACTAAACGCCGCAAGCAGCAGCCGCGTCACATCAGGGACAAGCCATAGAGAAAGAAATTCAACAAGAGGGGACACTCGGCAAAAACTGGCAACAGGAAACACGTCACCCTACGTCACGCTATACTTTTGACACCGAACGTTAGCTGCCGCGAGCATCGAAAAAAAAAAAAGAAAGTGAACTTAAGTTAACAGGCATTGATTTATTTTTTTAATTCTTTGCCGCGAAAACTGAAACGTTTTGCGTATAAATGAAGTTAAGCTTTGCGACTTATTTTCCTTGCCTTACCTAGCCACAGGTCAGTGACGCGCCAGATACATGCGTCATCCGCCAGACACTCCCCCGAAGCCAGCGAGGATGGATGCGCGCGCGTTTGCGCGCTCGCGCGCGGCGACCCGTCTGTCTCCTTCTTTTTTTCTTTTTTTAAATGTAACCTGGTTTATTGGGCTCTCGGCGTATTCTTGCGTTCCTTCTGCACATGGGACAAGACACCACTGCACTATTGGACTACGACAAGGTGAGAAATCATGTTTCACAGTCTACGACGCAATTAGGCTTACGGCACGGGACCGAGACTTAAGACGCAGTTAGCGAAAAACAGCTCGGCCATCCTGGCGCAGTTCATTTGAGTTAATGAATCGTGCTGAGACATGTTTCCGACGCTTCCTATGGGACTATTGTAACTTATTTCGGTTTTTGAGCCACACTGGCCGCACAGGGCGCCGTGTCGCAGTTAGCGAGAACTCAGCCGTGGTGTGTAGTCTAGTTCATCTTGCTAGGAGAAGTTTGTGCCGCTTTCTCTGACGCCAGACATTACTGAAAAGTAATTTCGTTACTTTCTGGGGTACTTTTGAGGCACGCTGGCCGCACAGCGCGCTGTGACACAGTTAGCGATAAGCAGCTCGGCCGTGGTGATAAAGTTTGGCGTGTAATGAATCTTAGAGGGACAAGTCTGTGACGTTTTTTGTGGCTCCGCAACAACATATACCTTCTTTCGGTACTCACGCCTGTTGAAAACGCGATGGCCGATTGCCAAGAGTGATAACATGGGGTGTGCAGCTGGCGCCGGCAGAACGCGCGAACGACGAACATATCAGAAACTTGTAATTCGAAAATTACGTCTTCTAAAGGACTGAAAAAAGGCATTGCACCCACGCATTTGAGAGCCTGTTGCGTCCGTCTCTATGTATGTACCGTACCGTCGCGTCGCCCGAGGCCAATTTTTGGAAACGCGAAGTCGCTCGTGTATTTGTGCTGCCAAAGTGCAGGAAATAATGCCCGGAAATGGGGTAATGCTTGGAAATCAGATGTTTTCATATATGTTTGGGATGAGTCGGGTATTTTCTACGCCATGTATGTAAAAGCGAATTGCTTTTTGTAAGGCCGCCCATGCACCGCTTTCGCACGTTTCGCCTCTACACGCAGTATTCCTATGTCTAAATACCAAAATGACTCATGCTTGTAACATGCTGTTACGTGCTTGCAAATGTAACATGCTTGTAATTTACTTTTTTTTTTCAGCTGGTGCCGTCCGGTGGAACTTCATACAGGAACTACTGCCTTACCTGCTGGTGTCACAACGTTGGATGAACGCAGAAAAAGCGCGGAACGAGCTTTTATATAGAGCAAAATAAATATTTCCTCATTGCACAAAAGGTCTTGCGTCTACTTTGTGAAATTGCACGTGGCACAGATTCGATGGGACTTTACGAGATCGTTCGCAATCATTTTTACTAAATAATAAACCGATTCTGCACGAAGAGCAAAAAAAAAAAAAAGTGGTGGGGGGAGGGGGGGGGGGGCGCAGCCGGCGTGCTAGCTTGCGTTCAAAATGCGCGCGCTCAACACCGAAACCGGAAGTGATCGACACCGACCGCTGGGCACGCTGCAGTCAATTCGGCCGCTGGGCCCTATGGGAGTGTCCCCTCTTGTTGAATTCATTTCTCTATGGACAAGCTTCGCGCCGGTCCTCACTCTCTTGCATGTGTAATCACGCGAACGACAATGAAAATTTGGAGTGGGATATCTGGGAGCACAGACACGCTATAAGAATTCTTCCAAATAATACTGTGTAGACACGACTGCCTCTAAATACAAACATTACCACTCACTGCAGTCAATAAAAAGCCATTTATTCAATTTTAGTGAATTGGGCTGCTGACAGCGATAATTATCATCTTACTTTGTGTCCCCCTGGCCATATAACTTATTTGCACAGGTGGTCTTCGCGTGCCTGCCAGTGCCTAATTTTAAGAAAACCATAAAGCTTCATTTTGAGCACCCTGTTTATGAACAGTTTCCGTTCAGAGAGGTTCCGCTTAATTTGTTTGTGCGATGCCCGGCATATCCAACGCGTAAACAGCAGGGCGATTGTTGGGTTCTTCAATAGGTAGTGGACGGGCGTAAGCGAGAGGAACAGGGATTGTGACGTCATCAGCGACAATATGTCATACCATTCGAATGTACAGACATGTTGCTTATTCATGTTAATACGACGATGACATTTGTACTTTGGTGCAGACACGTTAAATCTTGATTAACTTGGGCTATTATGAAGGTCTCTGCAACGTTGCTCAAGTTCTGCGTAGCGTAAGCTGCGAGGGAAGTATTGTGGGACGGTGCCGGAGATAGTACAGTCTAAACACGCCGCCTCAAAGCGCCAGTCGTTGTCTCAAAACACGGCGCGTACCCACGAGGGGGATGGCCAAACTGGATAGATTGAAACGCACACCGTACAACATACAAGGGGTAAAGTCCAACATTCAGAACAAAGCATTTGGCCACTAAAAACACAGATTTTGAGAGGGCCTATATATAAACTGCATAAATAGAAAAAGACCTAGTTGTTTTAAGGAAAGACTACGACAAAGTGGCACGGGGCGCACGCGCCGAGTGTTTCCAAGTGCTGGCTGCATTTGGAACGAGGTAAACATGCATGCGATCGTGGCCAGGAAAAAAAAACGTGATCGATTTTAGCTTACTACTTTAAATTTTCTTCAATTTTAGCTTACGACCTTTAAAAGAAGACTTGCCTATAGATAGCTACGGCATTAGATTGTCACAGGCCCATAACGACGAAGGCGTGCCATTTGACGTAATGCTTCTGGACCGATACATAGTATTTGGTTGTCAAGATGGCCGATCGGTCATGCAGATCTGGACGTGAGGCGAATAAGGAGTTACTACTTTTGCGAAACTGTATAAGCACAATGGTTCAAGTGTATAAACTGCAAGAACCGGAACCATCTTCTTTCTAGGGTTTTACGTGCCAAAACCAGTTCTGATTATGAGACACGCCGTAGTGGAGGGCTCCGGATTGATTTTGACCACCTGGGGTTCTTTAACGTGCACTACAACGCAAGCACACGGGCGTTTTTGCATTTCGCCTCCGTCGAGATGCGGCCGCCGCGGCCAGGATTCGATCCCCCGATCTCGTGCTCAGCAGCGCAAAAGAACCGGAACCAGACTGGCTTCTTAAGTTTGAAGGGCTGATGTACATGCCAGAATTTTGATTGTTTCTCTCCACAGCCCTTCCTGGGCTCGTATGGCTATACAATGTATTTGTGTGAAATGAGTAAAGGCAATAAAGAGAAAAAAGATCGAGGCCTGATGGTGAGAGCACCAGGTTGCTGCGCGCGACGGCAGAGGTTCAATTCCCACATCGGCAGCACATTATTTTTCTGAAAGGGACACTAAAGGCAAATATTAAGTCGGGCTAAAGTGATAGAATAGTGCTCAAGAACGTCGAGGGCGCACATATATTCGCGAACATAGCTTTAACAATCGAGAAATTGATGTAAATGCTGGGCACGATGAAACTACCTCGGGACATTCAAGCACTATACCGATGACGGAGGCACTCCTCTTTATAATTCTCACTACTACGCAATTACTCCTAATAAAAAACATTGTAGTGCATTATAAGGCGAAAGAAAATGCTGCTTGTCCAGTTCTGTTTGATTTTTAGGGAAAAAAATGTCGTTGACGTAATCCTTGATAACAACGCCGGCAGTCGAAAGGTTTCGTTTTCTCCCTTCTGCCGCCCGCTTTTTCGCGTTTCAGTAGTTTCGTTATCTCATAGTGCTGCGCTGGTTTCCCTGGCTCGCGAGACTCTCACATACTGCAAGTAGCAGAGAATGCCACGTCGCCGAATGCCGCGGAATTCCCGACCAGTCCTCGCCACTTGAACAAGAGCACCAACAGCGGCGAATAGAATGCTATCTTGGCTCAGTTTCTCCATGGCCGCGCGTTTGTGTTTTTCGCAGGAAACCGTATAGCGCCGTTGGTCGGGCGCCGTTTTAGTAACGGACTGAAGCAAAGGGGGGTGATCACATATGCAACGTCACCACTCCCCACTCGGGGGCGGGCGATTTGAACTGCGCTATAAGTACGTGGACGCTTCAGATGAAATTTTGTCGTAAACTAAGTCTCTTCTTGACACGAAATAACCACTGTGGGGTTTCTGGAATGGTATTTTAACAGTCCACGCCGACTTAGTATTTGCCTTTAGTGTCCCTTTAAAGCGAGCCGAGAAAGTGGCAAGATTGAGGGAAAGACTGCTTCTCATTTAAAGTGCGAGCTTGCGGCCTAAGCGCTCTCTCTCTACCTGGTCGGTTCCGAAAGGCACGGGTGTTAGATAAGTTGGTCCATACAAGCAACTTTCGAAACCACGGAGTTAACACGCTTGCTCTGTGCCTTTACGGTGCAACGAATCCATTCGGCCTTTTGCGCGTACAGCCTGCAACCGTGCTCTCTGCCTCCGTTGATCTACAATACTAGCTCGACAGTAGTTACCTTACAAAATTCTTCGGTCCTCTTTTCATTGTCAGTTAACCTATTGCGTAGAATCATGGGCACTGACTAACATTGATGTTCCTTTACGCACCTTTATCGCTCCTTTTTGCTTGCAAGCAATTGGCAACTACGGCATCGATTCTAGGAATGCAAGAGGAGAGATGTTAGTAGAATTCGCGGAAAGGAATAGGCTCCAAATAATGAATACCTTCTTCAGGAAGCGCAGCAACAGGAAGTGGACCTGGAAAAGCCCTAATGGAGAAAAGGCATGAAATAGATTTCATACTCTCTGCCGATCTAAGCCTAGTGCAGGATGTAGAAGTGTTAGGTAAGGTAAAGTGCAGTGACCATAGGTTAGTGAGGTCTAGGATTTCTCTCAATTTGAAGAGAGGAAGAGTGAAAATAGTCAAGAAGAAACAGGCCAACCTAGAGGCAGTAAGGGTAAAAGCCGACCAATTCAGGCTGGTGCTCGCAAACAAATATGCAGCTTTAGAAAAGGAACATAAAGACAACATAGAGGTAATGAATGAAACCGTAACTAGGGGTGCGATCTTGTACGCGTTCCAAAATGGAACGGAGGCGGTCCGTTCCATCGAGCCGCACACGATTGCTCAATTTGATCGTCACGGTTCAAATTGACCAATTGTATGCGGCTCGATGGAACGGACCGCCTCCGTTCCATTTTGGAACGCCTACAAGATCGCGCCCTAGGTTGATCTCAGAAGCAGTAATTGAAGTGGGAGGTAAGGCACCAAGGCAACCAGTAGGTAAGCTCTCCCAAAAAACAAAGGACCTAATAAAGAAACGACAAAACATGAAAATGTCCAACTCAAGAGATCAGGTAGAATTCGCTGAACTGTCGAAACTGATCAACAAGAAGAATGTAAGGGATATTCGAAATTATAACGTGGGGAAGATTGAGGAAGCCGTAAAATATGGACGCAGCATTAAATCAGTAAGAAGAAAGCTTGGCATAGGACAAGGCAAGATGTGTGCACTGAAAGATAAGCATGGTAATATCATCAGAAGTTTCGATGACATAGTAAAAGCAGCGGAAGAATTCTATACCGACCTGTACAGTGCCCAAAACAGCCAAGCTACTTTCATTCGAAACAGTGATGAACCGGATACAGAGGCTCCTTCTATAACTAGCGATGAAGTTAGAAGGGCCTTGAAAGACATCCCCAGGGGAAAAGCTGCTGTAGAAGATGGAATAACAGTAGATTTATTCAAAGATGGAGGAGATATCAGGCTTCAAAAGCTTGCGGCCCTTTATACGCAATGCCTCACAACTTCAAGTGTACCAGAAAGGTGGAAGAACGCCAACATTATACTCATTGATAAGAATGGAGACGTTAAAGAATTGAATAATTATAGACCCATTTGCTTGCTTTCTGTATTGTATAAAATATTCACCCAGATAATTTCCAATAGAATCAGGGCAACACTTGACTTCAGCCAACCAAGAAAACAGGCTGGCTTCAGGAAGGGATATTCTACGATGGATCATATCCAAGTCATCAATCAGGTAATCGAAAAACCTGCGGAGTACAATCAACCTCTCTATATGGCTTTCATAGATTATGAAAACTCATTTGATTCAGTAGAGATACCAGCAGTCATGGAGGCATTGCGTAATCAAGGAGTACTGGAGGCATACGTGAATATCTTAGCAAACATCTACAAGGATTCCACAGCTACCTTGGTTCTCCACAAGAAAAGTATAAAGTTACCTATCAAGAAAGGGGTCAGGCATAGAGAAAGAAATTCAACAAGAGGGGACACTCGGCAAAAACTGGCAACAGGAAACACGTCACCATACGTCACGTTATAGTATTTATGCGGAACGTTAGCTCTCGCGAGCATCGAAAAAAAAAAGTGCAACTAAGTTAACAAACATTGATTTATTTTTTAAACTCTTTGTCGCGAAAACTAAAACGTTTTGCGTATAAATGAACTTAAACTTTGCGACTCATTTTTCTTGCCTTACCTAGCGACAGGCCAGTGACGCGCCAGATGCATGCGTCATCCGCCAGACACTCCCCCGAATCCAGCGAGGACGGCTGCGCGCGCGTTTGAGCGCTCGCGCGCGGCGACCCGTTTGTCACCTTTTTTTTTTTTTTTAATGTAACCTGGTTTATTGGGCTCTCGGTGTATTCTTGCGTTCCTTCTGCACTGGGACAAGACACCACTGCACTATTGGACTACGGCAAGGTGAGAAATCTTGTTTCACAGTCTACGACGCAATTCGGCTTACGGCGCGGTACCGAGACTTAAGACGCAGTTGGTGAAAAACACCTCGGCCGTCCAGGCGCAGTTAATTTGAGTTAATGAATAGTGCTGGGGCATGTTTCCGACGCCGTTCTTGGCTATGGTCCACCGTAGCCTAGGCAACCTAGGCCACAGCATGCTGGCGTCTCAAAGAACCGTCGTCCCACCGGCGCATCCGCTGGTTTAGCTTTGCATAGGCGAAACATCGGGCGTTAGCAGTAGTCGCGTGGTTTCGCATCTGCCATTTCCTCCTCCGAGAGCGAGTCACACGTTCGGCTTCCAAGCTTGTCCTCTACCTCCGAGTTCGGGGAACGCCGTATCTGCACGACTCTGCTTCGGGGGAGGGATGCGACCAGTCGAAGATACCATTAGAGGGACAAGTTTGTGACGTTTTTTGTGGCCCCGCAACAACATATACCTTCTTTCGGTACTCACGCCTGTTGAAAACGCGATGGGCGATTGCCAAGAGTGATAACATGGGAGTGTGTTACTGGCGCCGGCAGCACCCGCGAAAGATAACGCCGAGGAACATATCAGAAACTTGTAATTCGGAAATTCCGTCTTCTAAAGGACTGAAAACAGGCTTTGCACCCACGCATTTGTCTTGAGTGCCTGTTGCGTCCGTCTCTCTGTATGTAGCGTACCGTGGCGTCGCCCGAGGCCAAGTCTCGGAAACGCGAAGTCGCCCGTGTATTTGTGCGGCTAAAGTGGAGGAAATAATGCCCGGAAATTAGGGAATGCTTGGAAATCTGATGTTTTGTTATTTTATGGTATTGTTTGTGGTGATTCGTGTATTTTCTACGCCATGTATGTAAAAGCGAATTGCTTTTGTTTGTAATGCCGCCCATTCACCGCTTTCGCACGTTTCGCCTCTACACTCAGTATTCCTATATGTAAATACCAAATGATACATGCTTGTAACATGCTGTTTCATGCTTGTAAATGCATCACGCTTATAATTTACTTTTTTTTCAGCTGATGCCGTCCGGTGGAGCTTCATACGGGAACTACTGCTTAGCTGGGGTCACAACGTTGGATGAACGCACAAAAAGCGCGGAACGAGCATTTATATAGAGCAAAATAAATGTTTCCTCATTGCACAAAAGGTCTTGCGTCTACTTTGTGAAATTGCACGTGGCACAGATTCGATGGGACTTTACAAGATCGTTCACATTCATTTTTACCAAATAATAAACCGATTCCGCACGTAAACCGTGCGCGGTCGGGCAAAAAAAAGCAAAAAAAAAAAAAGTGCCGCCGGCGTGCTAGCTAGCGTTCAAAATGCGCGCGCTCAAAACCGCTTGGCGCGCTGCTGTCAATTCGGCCGCTGGGCGCTATGGGAGTGTCCCCTCTCGGTTGAATTTCTTTCTCTATGGGTCAGGCTAGGAGACACAATCTCTCCAATGCTATTCACTGCAGGCTTAGAAGTATTCAAGCTCTTAGACTGGGAAGGCTTAGGACTGAGGATCAACGGCGAATATCTCAGCAACCTTCGGTTTGCAGATGACATTGTCCTATTCAGCAACAATGGAGACGAATTACAGCAAATGATTGAGGACCTTAATCGAGAAAGTGTAAGAATTGGGTTCAAGATGAATATGCAGAAGACAAAGATAATGTTCAATAGTCTGGCAAGGGAACAAGAATTCAGGATCGCCAGTAAGCCTCTAGAGTCTGTAACAATGTACCTTTATCTAGGTCAATTACTCACAGGGGACCATGATCACGAGAAAGAAATTTACAGAAGAATAAAATTGGGTTGGAGTGCATACGGCAGGCATTGCCAAATCCTGACTGGGAGCTTACCACTGTCGCTGAAAAGAAAAGTGTACAATCATTGCATTCTACCGGTGCTAACATATGGGGCAGAAACTTGGAGGTTAACAAAGAAGCTCGAGAACAAGTTAAGGACCGCACAAAGAGCGATGGAACGAAAAATCTTACGACTAGCGTTAAGAGCCCGGAAGAGAGCGGTGTGGATAAGAGAACAAACGGGGATAGCCGATATTATAGTTGACATTAATCGGAAAAAGTGGAGCTGGGCAGGCCATGTAATGTGTAGGATGGATAACTGGTGGACCATTAGGGTTACAGAATGGATACCAAGAGAAGGGAAGCGCAGTCGAGGTCGGCAGAAAACCAGATGGGATGATGAAGTTAGGAAATTTGCAGGCGCAAGTTGGAATACGTTAGCGCAAAACAGGGGTAATGGGAGATCGCAGGGAGAGGCCTTCGTCCTGCAGTGGACATAAAATATAGGCTGATGATGATGATCGCTCCTTTACAAAAAATACGTAGGCGCGTACAAAGGGATAAGTCCTCCACATCTGAACCTCCGCACAGTTAACTCCTGTAAGGAACTGCACGTCATGCCTATTACAACATTACGGAACTATAAATTACATATTATTTATCATAACTTTCCTCTACCTATTCAGCTTATTCTTTCTTTCTGCGCGAAATCAAAGTCGTGCAACGAACGGCAATTTTAACCTGCCTGCCTGCCGACTTTTGGCCTGCTGAAAACGCTGGCTTTCTTCAATAATTGCGTCGGCGGTCGCACAATTTCGGCACAGTAATAGGTTGAACGCATCGTCTGCGATTCCCTTTAGTACATGACCAACCTTGTCCGACTCCGTCATGTCCATGTCCACTTTACGGCAAAGAGCCAAGACATTCTGAATGTAGGAGATGTATGGTTCAGTGGACGTCTGAGCGCGGATGGATAGCTCTTGCGCAGCGGCCGCCCTTCGACCCATGGGCTTCCCAAACAAGGCACTAAGTTTTGTTTTGAAAGTGTCCCAACTTCCAATCTCTGCCGCATGGTTATCGAACCACACCTTTGCCGTTCCTTTGAGGTAAAACAGCACGTTCACCAGCATCATCGTCGGGTCCCAACGATTGACCTCACTGATGCGTTCATAATTGGCAATCCAATCTTCGGCGTCAACTTCATCCGTACCGCAGAACGTTCCCGGTCTTTCGGATGCGTAACGACGATCGTTGGCGTTGTGATCGGCGCTGGTGCAGGTGTCGCACTGGCCGGCGCAGGCGGCGTGGCGGTGGTCTCGTCTGTCATAATGATGACCCCGACTCGACAACCACTGCGGAGCTCCGCTGTACAGCGCTTCTTCTGGTACCCAGCACCTCCACCAAATTGTCACGGGGATTCACAAGTACACGGGAAAGACAATATATACAGGCTGCTGCTACCAGAGAAAGGCTGACAGCATCTCACGAGTCATGTCCCATCTTCTTCCTCTTCGCCTGGCACAGCGGTCCTTTAATGGCAGGCTCTTACGCAATGCCTGGTAACAATATCTACGAATGAGAGGTGTTTCCTGGCGCGAAAATATGGAACTGCCTACCAGTAGAAGCGAAAATAGCAAGACATTTTAAGGTGGCTTGCAAACGGTTTTATATTCTCACCTTTCCTTGAAATTTTGTCTTTACATGTCAGTTGTGTGTTGATGTGTCTATTCTGCTCATTCTACGTAAATCTTCCGTATACTTTTTTACGAGTAAAAAAAACTGCTTTTGTGCCGTTATGGATAAAAGTTGAAAAAAGTTGTGAAATTGGGGGGCTGTGTGCATGTTGGTTCACTGCTATAAAACAATAATTTTGATATTGCACCATTTACCAGCCATATGTTTATCGGTCCAAATGTATTTTGTATTGGAAACAATCATAATTTATAAACAAAGCTTCTTCAATCTTCAGAAAAGATTGAGCCGCGATCGTCGGCTCGCTTCGCACGCTTTCACACGCCCATACAGCATGCGGCGCGCGGCGACGGTATTATCGCCCTTGGACTTTAAACGGAACATCACGACGAAGGCGCGGATCAGATGGACGCTCATCTATTTAAGTTTGCAATATGTATCAACTAACCGAGCAAAGCACAGCACGTTTTTTGGAATCCGACCTAACGCACCCTCGTTCTTATCGTCGGCTACGCGGGCCCCTTCGGCCGCGCAAGAGCCGAATTTCAAGCTGGTGGTTTGTTGGTCAATTTCGACGGCACCTGGCGCTCTTGGCCATTTTCCGGCAGTTTTTTTTTCGGCCGTTTGAAGCTTTCGCCACGCCGCCGCGGAGCTCTGTATTAGTGCTAGCTGAAGCCACTAAAAGTGCTAGCAGCCTCGATGTCACAAAAG